>NC_143481.1:28353400-28658456 GCF_027475165.1 Benincasa hispida | reverse complement strand
CGATTCCATAACCTCATATGCTCCGTGACATTTAATAGCAAAATATTTGACCGTGTGTTGTAGCATTTCTTTGTCTTGACAAATCATCCCTTTATACAACTGAGTATTGTCAATGTCCACAGAGGCTACAATTGGGTCATGTTCTCGAATGCTATCTAGTACATTCATATTCAAACAGTTGAATGTATCTAAAGGTAACTCATGTTCACGACCATCGAAATCCAACTCTTCAAATTCATCGTCCGTTTCTGTTCTAAAATCTCTGTACTAATTGTTAGCCGCCATATCTTCATTATCACATGGTGATGCAACTGACTCCAGATCAAAATCAATACATTGAGTTGGATCTTCAAACTGACTAAATGGTGCATTCAAGTTTATATCCAACCCTATCTTATTTATATTTACATACAAATGCATTAAATTCGGGAGTGACATCGCGATTGAGAACATTAAGTTCATAGCTTGTGCATTCGGAATAGGGAATGGCATAAACCTTACTGATGCTGATGGTTCTAGGTTAGGATGTGTATATATTATTTCTAACTTATTTGTACCCATATCTACACCTGACATCCCAATCATTTCAATGAATTGTTCAAATACAATTCCACAGTTCATATTTATGCTAAAATTCCCACTTGGTGGTTGGTCATAGTCAACTCCATCAATACCATTAATCATATTACCATTTGTAAACAATATAAATCCCAAACATTTGTCTGTCATTTTCTTTAAAAAAAAAAACATACAAACAATACATTACTAATTGTTCTACTAATTATCAAACTTAAACAAAATAAATCACAATAAAAATCCCAATAAGAAATATAAGAAATAAGATAACTTTTTATAACTATTTTTGAACATAATAATAAATTAAACTTTTCAAATATCATAAGAAACATATACAAAAAATCACAATAATTTTGTATTAAACTACAAATTTTAAAGTTTTTAAACTATAAACATCAACTTTTTAAACATAACAATAAGGTAAATTTTTTAAAACTATTTTTTCAAATGTAATACAAAAAAATAAGATAAAATATTATAAAAAATATATTTAAAAAACCACAATAATTTTGTATTAAACATGTTAAATTATAAACATCAACTTTTTAAACATAAAAATAAGATAAACTTTTTTAAATTATTTTTTTAAATTTAATACTAAAAAATAAAATATCATGAGAAATTAAAAAATCACAATAATGTTGTATTAAACTAAAAATATTAAGGTTTATGAACATCAACTTTTTAAACATAACAATAAATTAAACTTTTTAAAACTATTTTAAACTATATTTTCAAAGTTAATACTAAAAGAATCAAATATGATAAGAAATATATTTCAAAAAATCACAATAATTTTGTATTAAACTAAAAATATTAAAGCATAAACATCAACTTTTTAAACACAACAATAAACTATACTTAAATACAAAAAAAAAAAAAAAAAAAACAAAAACAAAAAAAACAAACAAACAAAATATTAATAGTTTCATGTTAGGATAATATATTATAAATAAGATTAACACTAATAACAAACTACTAAGATTAACACTAATAAGAGAAAAGAACTACTAACATCTATATGTAAATATTATTGATTCAACAAACTACTAAAAAAATTAACATGATAGATCTACTAAATAAAAAAAAAAAAAAAAAAAAAAAACTAGTAATAAATAAACAGTAAACTCACAAATTTAATAGTGGTTTTACTTATTCCCCCAAAGTGACAATAGTCTCTGTTTTCTTTTCTATTTCTTATCTGACAACAAAAACTATGGAAAAAAAATTATTATGAGAATATGGATCTACAACAAAAACTATATGAAAAAAAATATATATTATGAGAATATAATAATTTTGTTAACGTTACCTCTTTTTTTGTTCTTTGTTTCCCAAACAGCAATAAAAATTATAAAAAGAATATAATAGTATGAGAATAGGAACAAAATTTACAATTATTTAAAAAAATGAAATTTTGTATAGTAAATGTACAAACCTCACAATTTAATGGACGAATGTGAGAGAAGAAGAAGATTTAGAACAAAAAATGGAGTGATGAAGAAGGCAGAAAACGATGAAGAAATGAAGAAGGCAAAAGCAAACTTGTAGAAGTAAACAAAAGAAGGCAGAAGCAAAACGAAAGAAGGCAGAAGCAAACGAAAGAAGGCAAAGAGGTTGTGATGTGAGAAATGAGAAAGGAGAAGGGGTTAAAAACTTGTAGGTCGAGTTTTCCCACGGGTTTTTATCGGCATTGGGAATTAAAGACGGATGGGACGATTCACTGCAGTCCCATCCGCTGTCACGATTCACTGCCATTTGCAGTTTTATTAGGTCAAGGGTTGAACCCTCGACATGGAGAAAGTAGATCTACTTTTATTAAGGTCGAAGATTCAACCCTCAACATCTTCTTTAATTTTTTTAGGTCGAGGGTTCAACCCTCGACTTCTTCTTTAATTTTTTTAGGTTGAGGGTTCGACCCTCGACTTCTTCTTTAATTTTTCTAGGTCGATGCTTCAACCTTCAACATCTTCTTTAATTTTTTTTTACGTTGAGGGTTCAACCCTCGACATAATATTTTATACAATATCTCAACCTCGAAATATCCAAAACAACCACAAATCTCTAAATACTTTCAAAACAACTATATTTCTCTAAATACTTTTCCTAACTACCATATAAAAATAAATTTAATTTAATTTAAATTTAAAAAAAAAAAAAATCAATCTTCAGTTTTCTTTATGTTCTTTTTTTCTCTCTCAGCTCTCTTACCAATGACCCTGTCGTACCGTAAATTTTGCACCGTCATTCAAATCTTATTTTATTTTTAAATTTCAAGTTGAATATATTATATATGTTGCTTTAACAAAACAAAAAAAAAATGAATATATATTTTAAGTTAATTACTAAATTACCTTACTAGCCTCTGAGTTTGGAAAATGTGTGTTTGGCTGAATTTTTTAAATATGTACTTTTCTGTTTTTGAATTTCTAAGAATAGGTACATTTGATCTTCAAATGGGCGTTTGGGACAAGAAACTATTATTATACTCTAGGTTATTATAGTTTGGTTTTAATAGTTTGTCTTTAGGATGTAAATTATTTTAGTTTGGGTTATAATAGTATGTGTTCAGTGTAAACTATTTTAGTTTGAAAAAGAAATAATAAACAAGGTAACAAAAAAAATTTTTAAAAAATGATGAATGTAAAATAGTAAAAATAGTAACAAATAGTAAATATTATATCATATGGGGGTTAGCAAGACGTGATGATAATCTTTGCCCCAAACACCCCCTTAGTGTTTCAAGATTTACATTTTAGTTTCTAAAATTTTAATAATACATTTTAGTTTCCAAAATTATAATAATATATTTAAAGGTCATAATTTTTTATTATTATAAATAATAATAATAATTTACTTCAAGTACTTTATTGCTTTTTTTAAAATAAAAAACTTAGGAACTAAGAAGTTACATCATAACTAAATTCTATTTTTTAAAAATTTAGAGATTAAAAAGGTTTAGTTTAAAAATTGGAGGATCAAGCACACTTATTTTTCAAATTTTAGAGGTTAAAAACTAAAAAGATAATGTTTTTCTAAGCCAATTCATGAATTCAAGGCTCTCAACTAAAATATCACAAGGAGGAAAAAAAATAAAATATCACAGGGTTAAATCATCCTTCCATATGTTTTTAACTTGCAAGAAAAGGGGGAAATTTAATTTATAAGTCTAATTCAATTTGGGAGTATTTGATAAAAATACGATATTCAAAAACTAAACATAACGTGAATCTATAATTCTAATGTTGTAGTGCTTCTTCAATTTGATTTATAATTTTATAAAAACATCACTTTTATCTTTGTTGATTAAATCTTTACAATCACTAAGTATGTTTATATATTACACATAAATACTTTTACCGTTGTTGTAATTGCTAAATATTGAAAAATGATAATAGAGAGCTTGCCAATCATTCATGTATACCGATATTTTAGTTAATCCATGTTTTAAAATGATGAAACAATTTTGGGAAAATTAAAAGGATATTGTCCTTTTATAAACTATTTAGGAAAATATTGTTGTTTTCAAACTATTTGTAAAAATATTGTTTTTTTTAAAAAAATAAGTCGAGAGTTGAAAATTCGACCTAGATAAGTCGAGGGTTCAAAATTCTAGGTCGAATTTTGAACCCTCGACCTTCCTTTCACTTGTATGTCGAACTTTAAACCCTCGACCTTACCCTTCCTAACATTATTATTGAATCTGTTTAATTATCATTCCGGAGACCTTTCTCTATCAAAAGATCGTATTTCTAAATTTTCAAAATGTCCCCCTGGAATTCCTTCCAAAGTTTGTTGAATAATTTTTACGGATTCTATCATCTCGGCAGGTCTGACTAAATAACGAGCTAATGAATCTCCTTCTTTTTGCCACTGAACTTCCCAATCAAATTCGAGAGCGAGATTTTAAGCAAGAGCGAGAGCGGGATTCTGAGCAAGAGCGTGGGCGTGAGCGAGGGCGAGGGCGAGGGCGTGAGCGAGAGCGAGAGCGAGGGCGAGGGCGAGAGCGAGGGCGAGGGCGAGGGCGAGGGCGTGGTCGTGAGCGAGGGCGAGGGCGTGAGCGTGAGCGAGGGTGAGGGCGTGAGCGAGAGCGAGGGAGAGGGCGAGAGCGAGGGCGTGAGCGAGGGCGAGGGCGAGGGCGTGAGCGAGGGCGTGAGCGAGGGCGTGAGCGAGGGCGTGAGCGAGGGCGTGAGCGAGGGCGTGAGCGAGGGCGTGAGCGAGGGCGAGCGAGGGCGTGAGCGTGAGCGAGAGCGAGAGCGTGAGCGAGAGCGTGAGCGAGGGCGAGGGCGTGAGCGAAGGGCGGGCGTGAGCGTGCGCGAGGCGCGTGAGGCGCGTGAGCGTGCGCGAGGGCGAGGGCGTGAGCGTGCGCGAGGGCGAGGCGTGAGCGTGCGAGGCGTGAGCGTGGGCGAGGGCGTGAGCGTGGGCGAGGGCGTGAGCGTGGGCGAGGGCGTGAGCGAGGGCAGCGTGAGGGCATAGCGTGGGCGAGGGCGCGAGCGTGGGCGAGGGCGCGAGCGTGGGCGAGGGCGCGAGCGTGGCGCAGCGAGGGCGAGCGCGAGCGTGGCGAGGGCGAGCGTGGGCGAGGGCGCGAG
Source organism: Benincasa hispida (assembly GCF_027475165.1). Classification (NCBI taxonomy): domain Eukaryota; kingdom Viridiplantae; phylum Streptophyta; class Magnoliopsida; order Cucurbitales; family Cucurbitaceae; genus Benincasa; species Benincasa hispida. The sequence continues at coordinate 28,653,291 of NC_143481.1, read as the reverse complement.
CGTGGGCGAGGGCGCGGCGAGAGGAGGGCGTGGGCGAGGGCCGGGCGTGGGCGAGGGCGCGGCGTGGGCGAGGGCCGCGGGCGAGGGCGTGGGCGCGGGCGAGGGCCTGGGCGAGGGCGAGGGCGAGGGCGAGGCGTGGGCGTGGGCGAGAGCGAGGGCGTGCGCGGGGGTGGGCGAGGGCATGCGCGTGGGCGTGGGCGAGGGCGTGCACATGGGCGAGGGCGTGAGCGTGAGCGTGGGCGAGGGCGCGAGCGAGAGCGAAGGCGTGAACGTAAGCGAGAGCGAGAGCGAGATAGCGAGATTTTGATAGAGAGTGAGAATACCGTACAAATTTCCCTTTTTTTCCTTTTTAATTATTACACATTCCACCTTCTTCTTTCTAATCCTTTCTTACTTTCTTTTTTTAAAAAAAAAAATCCATTTTATAAAAACAATTTCTAAAAATATTTTATTATTTTATTTAAACTCTAAAAAGAATAAATTTAAAAAAATAATAACTCATGAAAATAAAAAAAATGTAAATTAAATATCTCATTTAAATAAAAATAAATTACAAAAATCAATATGTCCCACAAGGCGGACGTTGTCGATTTCGAGTTGGTTATCATTGTCGACTTCGAACTTAAGGTTGCTCGGTTCTTCTTGATGTTGCTCTGGTACCTCTGCAGGCGCTTCATAATATAAATATTCATTATGCTCTCCACGACCCTGACCATGTCCATGCACGTATGAAAACGAAGAACCAGCCTCTAAGTCATAATGTCCTAAACCAAATGTTGGCAACATCATCATCGGACTAACATAATTAATTTGACTCTGCATCTGCGTCATAGGGGGCAACTCTTCCACATTATGTGCAACCTCATCAAACTCATCCTCTTCCCGAACAGGTCCTCTACGTCTAGGAGCTGGTGGAGGAATAATAGGTATATCGTACATATAATGAATTTCCTCCATATAGCTTTGGTTGTCACTACATATAGCAAGAACTTGGTTCGGATCATTCGCAACCTCGCGGAGTCTACTGTTGTTCGATCTCTGTGAATTATAAAACAATTAGAAAATAATTAAAATAAATTTAAATTTAAAAAAATTAGATAATATTCATTCATTTACCAGATGACCCACAACTGCTCCCGGACAAGTGACGTAGCGCCTTGTGATATTATTATACTAATGAATATATTCTAGAGTGACATCTGTATCAAACTGTTCAAGAAAAACCCCCACCGTAATAAACCTTGCACGATAGTGCCATCGCACTACCAAATATGCAACTTTTTCGGACCAATCTCCAGTCCTTAGGTCAATATCATGTAGTACGGGTTCAGTATTACAAGACGATGGGACATCCTACTGAAAACTGAATTGTCTCATCACCCTGTCAGGAAGATGCCACTCACCAATGTGAAAACATATGAGAGGACTCATCGTCCGCCATATGTTTTAACCATTCGTACAAAATTAGGCAAAGTATGCACAATAATTTTGTACGGCTCCCAAATAACCTGAAACACAAAATATTATATTAGAGAATATTAAAGACAAATACAATAAAAATGTGAATAAAATAATCAATTAGATTTAGTGTGAATAAAATAATCAATTAGGTTGAAAAACTTCTAACCAGCCATCGTACATCACTCTAGTGCCCGGCTCACCGTCAACAGGTAACCCCAACAACACTTCTATGTCTTGTAGAGTGATAGTGCACTCTCCAACAGACATATGAAATGTATGTGTCTTGGGCCTCCATCTCTCGACCAATGTTGTGATCAAATGCCAGTCCAACTGAATAAATCTTGCCTCTCGACGTCTGCAAGATATTTCTCCAGTAGTACGATCCCGCCATACAACATATGAACGATGAATGGACTGGTCGTACAAAACATCGGGATCAACAGGTCCTGGGTTTATCTTGACACTCCAATGCATCCCTTATTTATGCTCTTCTTTTCTCGAAATAGTTCACGCATTTGAAGAATGTTATCTGAGTAAGAGCATTTATAGGCAACATTCGAGCTTCTTTGAGGACTCCATTTATGCACTCTGATAGATTTGTCGTCATTCACCCATATCTGAATCCTCCATCATGTGCTTGAGTCCATTGCTCTAAACTAATGTTGTCAAAAAAACTTAGACAACTTCGATTTATTCCTTTGATATCTTCAATTGCTTTGTTGAACTTTTGAATTTGAAACTGACACCCGGCACGATAAACATAATTTTTCAATGAATTAAATTTGTACTTTTTATTGAAGTTGCTGACGATATGTTGTAAGCAGAAACGATGGTGACATTTCGGTCCCGTCTAACCATTTGCTGGGTTGTTCACTGCTGCAATTATACCAGCATGTCGATCTGAAATTAAACACACATCTTTGTGTGTTACAATTTCTCTCAGTTGTTTCATACTTGGTGATCTCGAACAAGCCATCATACCGAACGGTACTGTTCATGTAACAAGTGGCAAGCATTCGACATTCCATGCTCGCATTTTATGGCCGTTTGCTCACATTTTAACATGAACTACGAAGATTTTATTGAGGATTACTACAAATTGTCAACTGAATGTTACTCTCCTCAATTTCAACCTGTACCGCATGAAGATTACTAGATCACACACCCTAATATGCCCATCTTACATCCTGATCCATCGTTGTTGAGAAGACCTGGTAGACCGAAAAGTTCACGTTATCACAACGAGATGGATTGGACAGAACCAACCACTCGACAACGATGTGGATTTTGTAACCAGTTAGGACATAATCGAAGGAAGTGTCCTTCATTACTAAGATGGGCTTCAGATAGTTAAGGATTGAATAATAAATAATTTTTTTTATTATATATTCATTTTATTGTATATTCAATTTTTTTTTATAATTTATTGTATATTCAATTTTTTTATAATAATCTACTGTATATTCAATGTTTTTTTTTTTTTTTGTAATCTTACGTTTTACATTATAATAATCTAATATATTCAATTTATAGTATAATAATCTAATTTATTCAATTTATTGTCTAATGATTATTCAATTATAGTATAATAATCTAATATATTCGATTTGTTGTCTAATGATTATTCAATTATAGTATAATAATCTAATATATTCAATTTGTTTTCTAATGATTATTCAATTATAGTTTAATAATCTAATATATTCAATTTGTTGTCTAATGATTATTCAATTATAGTTTAATAATCTAATATATTCAATTTATTATCTAATGATTATTCAATTATAGTATAATAATCTAATATATTCAATTATAGTCTAATAATTATTTAATTATAGTATGATTATTAGCTCTTTTTTCTCTTTTTTTATATATATTTATATGGAAAGTTCAAATAAAGTAAAGACTCTCGCTCTCTCCTAAGATCTCGCTCTCTTAGTCTCGCTCTCTCCTAAGATCTTGCTCTCTCACTCTCGCTCTCTCCTAAGATCTTGCTCTCTCACTCTCGCTCTCTCATAAGATCTCGCTCTCTTAGTATCGCTCTCTCGCTCTCGCTCTCCTAAGATCTAACTCTCGCTCTCTCCTAAGATCTCGCTCTCTCTGTTATTGTTGTTATTTTTCCATTAATGATTTCTTTCATTTCTTCTGGAACAATCACAAACACTTTTTTTATTATGGATCTACTACCAGAAACTCAATGTGTAATCTTAGCATTCAATTTGTATTCCTAAATAATCTCATTTTTCAATTATTCAACCATTTCATTTTACCAAGTTCAATGTTAGTCAGATTAGTCATCTCGCTCTCTCCAACATTCTCGCTTTGAATCTCGCTCTCTCCAACATTCTCGTTCAACATCTCGCTCTCTCCTACTATCTCGCTTTGAATCTCGCTCTCTCCTCTACTTCAGCCCACTTATCTCCTTAATCGCTTTGAAGTTTCGACATGTGTGTAACCTTCGACAACCTAATATACAAAATTTTGTTCGTAGACAAAATTAATTCAGAATTGTCTTTCATTCCAAGGCATAACTTGTATCCATGTGCTTCATATTCGCCTGGAGTTCGCTTCCAGAAATATAGCTATCCTCACCCCCTCACGTCAATCCCACAAGCCTCCATCTAATTCGAAATGATAACAAAATGCATAGGTTGTTAGAACCAGCTCGAGTACACATATATATATAGTATACCATCTCATTACTTTATTTCCTCTATGAGGGAAAAATAAAAGTAATAAACCTGCAATCTCGAGGGTGGATGTGTGTCGAAACTTCAACCTTCGACAACCTAAGTGAGATTCGCGAGATTTCCCTTGTCGAAAGTTGATGTTTCGGCCTATGTATTATTTCCAAGTTTTTCTTTGTTCGTCGAGTTCTCAACGTTCGACCTCTAGCCTCGAACACCCAAAACAACAATATTTCTCTAATAAGTTTCAAAACAACAATATTAATATTAAAGGGCCAAACAATTTTAAGCTAAATAAGTTATTATATATATATTAAGTCATGTGTAATAAGTTACTTTAAAATTTAATGTGTGAATATAATATGCATTGAATAAATTTATAATATTAGTGTTTTTATTATTTTTTTTTTTCAAAAAGAGAGTCAAACCACATATTTTGTTAACACATCTACGTGTTTGTTTATCTATATTCATTTGGACGTATTAGTATTTTTTTTATTTGAAATAGTAAAATACATTTTAACTTTACATATCGTTTAGTTAATAATGTGAGTTTACGAATTTAATTGAAATTTTATCTATATATTATAATTAAATTAAAAAAAAATTAAGGATAAGAAGAAAAAAACCGAACATTAAGGACCATAAAGCAAATATTTAGTCTTAGAAATAATAATAATAATAATTTTCAATTTTAAAATAATAATAAATAAATAAAAGCAAAAGTCGTTTTTCATGATAACGGTCAAATAACTTTTACTAGATTTTAGGATTTGAAAATATTATAACAAATTAAGTTGGAAAATGAAGGTTTTTCTTCATCCTTGATTTTCTCTTCTTTTTTTTTTTTTCTTTTTTAATTTGTGATGTTTCTTTCTTAGACTTGACTTTGCTTTAACTTTTTTTTTCCCTTTTATTTTTTGATTTTTGACATTTGGATCATATTTACTATTTCAATAGGTTCTTCAACTCCATTACATAATCACAAAATCGACAATAAGCGTAAAGTAAAAATATTTAAAATTTAATAATCTCGAACTAAACCCACGAAATTTACGAATTTTTTCTTTTATTCTATGCATTATTCAAATGAAAGAATTCAAATTTCTTAATCGACGATATATATCTTAGTTAATTGAGTTATAATTACATTGACCATTAAATTTATGACGACTTCAAATCCAACTATTAAAAAGACATAACAGAGTTCAATATCATTTTCGAAAATTATCCAAATCTGTTAGCATCTTCCATGGCTCTTACCATCATCAACTACTCCATTCAATGTTCCAAACCAATATTAGTATATTACTTGTTCCTTCAACCATTTTATTGTAATAAAAAGTGATTGATATATTCTTTAATCAATGGTCAATGTTAGAATCTTTTAAGACTTTTACTTTAGACAATCTAAGTGATGACTAATTTTCTTTTATAAAACGACTCCCACCTTTAGTGAAAAGCTTGTGGACAATGATGAATGTAAGTAATTTATTTGTTATATTACAAGTTAGGTTTCTAATTTCTTATGTTTATGTCTATATAATTTTCAAATTTTAAAATATCTTGTGAGACCTTGGATTTTAACGAATGTATGATAGGTTATTAAATTTTTAATTATGTCTAATAAGTGAATGACATATTCAAATTTTTTTAGATTTTACATATATACTAGCCACAAAGTTGAAAGATTAAGATCCTATTAGACATACAGTTCAATTTTATGTCTAATATACAAGTTTATGTATAAACATTTTAATATGTTTTAGGTTAAAGTATCGTTTTGATCCATGTTCTTCAGAAATAGATCAATTTTAGTTTCCTTTCAAATGCCCCATTTTAGTCAATGTTCTTTTAATAAATCTTAAATTTATTCAATATTGCTAGTCTATTGATGATTTTTTTTCAAAAATGATTATCTCTCAATATCTTAAAATTTGGAAACATATTCTCATATTATATTTTATTGCACAAAGATTGTTTTTATTATTTAACCAATTTGGATAAAAATTCACTTAAATAGATTGAATTAATCTTGTTATTGAAAGATAGGACATATGAATGTACATAGACCTAAAACTGAGTAAACTCCAAAATCTTGAGACCAAAATGATATTTTAGTTTAATATTTACTAGACACAAAATTGAAGATTCATAGATTTAATAGACATTTTTTAAAATTCAAGGATTAAACTTATAATTTAAATATAAATTATTGAAAAATATATCCTATCAACCCCCAAATTTTGAAGAATGGGTGTATTTGATTTATAGGTTTTCAAAATGCAACATTTTAATCTTCAAAATTTTAAGAATAAGTGTGTTGGTCTCTTGAGTTTTCAAAATTTACCTTATTAATTCTCAAATTTTTTAAAAAGAGGTCTAAAAGGTCCATTAAGTAATTTTTGTTATATTTTAAATAATTATAGGGCATCTTAAATTATAATAGTATTTTTAAGGGAAAAAAATGTCTCCTTTCTCTAAAATTATTATTTAAAAATATTTGACTAATTTATATATCATTTAATTATTTTAAAAATTAAAAAAAGGAGGGGAAAAAAAACCTTCAGTTATCCTTTAAATTCCATCCTAAAAATTCATGGACTAACAATGATTAAATACAATTATCGTGAAAGGTGGTTTTTCCAAAATAATTATGAGGGAAATTGAAGGAGTGGAGCCCATTTAAAAACCTTACACAAAAAAAATAGAAACAAAATGAGTAAAGCGTAATGGATTGACTTTTGTGGGGTTGGTTTTGTTACTTTATGAGACATTTAATTGCATCTGCCCCTAGATTTATAAACTTTGTACCACAAAAAATGCCATAATCGCTACTGGTTTCTTTGTGTATGGGTTTTTATAATCATTTTTCTATTTTTGTTCCCAAAAAAAAAAAAGAGTAAGCCAATATATTTTTCTCTCAATCAAAAACTTATAGCAAAATCAAATACATACACAATGGAAAAATGTGTAAAACGGTGATTCCTTCAACTTTCAGTTTTGAGACCAATTAAAAATTAAATTTTTAAGATTAATATTTTGTTTTTTGTTTTTTAAAAAAAATTAAGCATATAGACACTACTTCTATCATCAAAATTCTTCATTTGTTATCTATTTTGTATCAATAGTTTAAAAAAATCAAGCCAAAATTTGAAAACTAAAAAATGAACTTTTAAAAACGTGTTTTTGTTTTCAAAATTTGACTAAGAATTTAATCATTGTACTCAACGAGTATTTAAATCACTATAAGAAATGATGAGGAAATTGGCTTAATTTTTAAAAATAAAAAACAAAAAAAATGAAATTGTTACCAAACAAGGTCTAAACTTTTAAGTTTTTGTATACCTAGTTCCTAAACACTACAAGAAAAATGATCTCCCCAACACCTAAATCGGTCGTCGGGAGCTTGGTCGTCGGGAGAAAGGGTGTCTCCCAACGACGTATAATGGCCGGGAACTCCCGATGCCTATTCGTCGGGAGTTTCTCAGAACCCGAGGTCATACCCTAACCGTCGAGTGGCATCGGGAGATAGGATATGGTAAAAACCAAATCCCTTCTTCCTCATTTTTCCCATTCTTCTCATTTTGAACCTAACACGCCACCGATTCTCCCTTTCCTTATACCGATCTCTCATTTTCCCCATCCTTCTTCCCCCGCTCCGCTCCCTCTCCGCCGGCTCCCTCGCTTGCTGATCCCTCTCAATTCCCTTTGCGCTTTGCTTCTTTAAGCAGCCATCGCCGCCACTACCACAGTCCAGTCGCCGCCGCCTCCCCTCCTTCAACCGCCTCTTCCAACCGCCAATCACCGCCCGCCGGTAATCTTCTCCCTTTATTTTCTCTTATTTTGTATATTAATTGAAATCATTATTTTTAATTTATAGCATGTTATTGTGGATTGAGTTTTTTTTTATTGTGAATGTTATTGTGGATTATTTTTAATTAACATTGTTTTTTGTTTAAGCCATGGATTGTGGATGTTTCAATTTATGCAATTTTTTGGAGTATGGATGTTATTGTGGATTGTTTTTAATTAACATTGTTTTTTTTTTTTTTTTTTAAGCCATGGATTGTAGATGTTTCGATTTATGCAATTTTTATCTAAGCCATGGATTGTGGATGTTTCAATTTATGTAATTTTTTGGGTTATGGATGTTATAATTTACTTAATTTTGGACTTAGTTTAGGGGAAAAATCAATAACATTAGGGGCAAAAAAAGTCAAATCACCTATTATAAATTATTTAAAATTTTAAATACTCCGAACAAACTTGGAATTTTGTATTAAGTTAATCAAAATTCATGCTTAATAAAGACTTTGTACTTTGTCCTCTAATCCAGTTTATTGCTTTAGATTACAAGCTGGTCAGAAAAGATTTATTTTTAAGGATGAATAAAGAATAGATTAAACTAAGGAATAAGTTATCAGTAGAGTATAGAGAATGAGTATCCCAGTTTTTAGATATGGCGAAGTTTCATATTAATGATTCCGGACGAATAAGATGTCCATGCAACAATTGTATGAATTCAATTGGGGAAAAAATAGATATCGTGGAATGACATCTATTAACATGTGGAATATCTCCCTCATACTGTGAATGGGTATATCATGGAGAGTCAGTAAACTTATCTAGAAGTTTTGAAAGTCATACAAGTCATTTAATACAAAATGTTGAAGTAGATAGTATAGATAGTAAAGTTGTCGAAGAAAATGAGATGTTTAATCTTATAAACGATTTACAAGTTCCAATTGAAAATGAAAATGCAAAAGAAGAAAGGATTAAGAATGAAATGTCCTATAATGATCAAGAAAGGGATACCACAAACTTATTCGAGGATTTAATGACCGAAGCACGTAATGAATTATACCCTGGTTGTTCGCAATTTTCGTCATTGAACTTTTTAGTGAAGTCGATGCATATCAAAATTCTCAATGGCTGGAGTAACAAATCGTTTGACATGCTGCTGGAATTGCTAAAAGCAGTGTTTCCAGTTGAAACTTCTATACCTACTTCCTTTAATGAAGCCAAGTGAAAATTGCGTGATTTAGGCCTAGGTTATGAGTCTATTCATGCGTACAAATATGATTGTGTATTGTATTGGAAAGAGTTTGCAGATTTGCAACAATACCCTATTTGTGGTCAGTCTTGGTACAAAGTTAATGATGGCAAGGGTAAAAAAATACCACATAAGGTATTGCGTCATTTTCCATTGATACCGAGATTAAAACGATTGTTTGCATCAAAAGAAGGCACTTCTGACATGAGATGGCATAAAGATAAGCGAGTTGAAACAGATGATGTATTGCAACATCCAGTTAATGCAGAGGGATGGAAACATTTTGATCGTGAATTTCCTCATTTCGCTTTAGATCCCCGAAATGTTCGTTTAGGATTAGTTTTAAATGGGTTCAATCCGTTTGGAAATATGAGCACTTCTTATAGTATGTGGCCTGTGGTGATAATTCCTTATAATTTGCCCTCTTGGAAATGCATGAAGGCAACAAACTGTAGGATTATATCAATTGCAGCGGAAGAACAAGGATCATCTAAGCATTCAAATTCACTAATTTTGGCATAATATAAAGCATGTTTCTATAGAAAAATGGGTTTCAAGACATACCTCTTGAAGAACTTCTTCAAAACTCCATCTCTAGCTGCAATCTTCTCCATATCTTATTGTAGACTACCTCAAGATATTCCCCACTATTCTTTTGGTGCTCTAGATTGAGTTGTTGGACTCAAAACAAGCTTGAATCAAGAGATGAATGAGAAAAGCTCACTGTTGCAACAAGGTTGAAGAACCTTTCTTCAAACCAATTTTTCTCTCAAAAATCTTTTTATTGCATGCTCGATTTTCACTCCAATCTTCTCATTATATTGCAGATCAACATGCAAAGAGAAGAGCTGCATGTGTTGCAGCTCATGCTTGGAGAAGACAAGACCAAATGGTTGCTCCATGAATGAGCTAGTTAAGTGATAGATAATGGAAAAATCCATTTTTCTATTTAAATGTGTTTTTGTTTTCTTTTTCAATTTTATCTAAAAATCAAAATTTGATTTAATAAATCTATTTGATTTTAAAAATGAAAAAATAATAATTAATTTCATAAATTAATTAATAAATAAAACTTAATTAATTTAATATCAAATATTAAATTAATTTTAACACATATCCATCTATATATATTTAAATCATATTTAAATATATAAATTCTCTTATAATGTTTAATTCTAAAATTAAACATAATTATATCTCATATAATTATTAATTCCCTTAATTCTAATTTCAATGTTTCAAATTAATTTATCACCCTATTTTAGAGCTAGTCTGTTACGAGCTAATAGGGGGATCTCGCGGACCTATAGATCATAGGCTCCAACGATCCGAGATTAATTGGCTAAACTCATTAGACCAGATTAATCTCCATTAGTTAACTAATGGGTCATTCCACTAAAGCCCATAGTTGCACTCCCCTCACTGTAGATATATTATGTCCACGTGATTTAACCATAATCAGCAAGTCGACCCTTCACAGGTTGTTCGTAATAACGGCTGGGTCAAATATCTATTTTACTCGAGATTACGTCTTATTCCTCAAGTCTCTACTAATCCTCTAATGAATAACTGATTTGTGATCCAATCACTAAACCAAACTCTCTCAGCCCAATGAGAGGGTGGGGCCCATTGTTCAAGACCTGAATTCAGTACTTGACATAACAACCTTTCTCCTATCCCCAAATCGGGTAGGCGTGAACTCCATCTTGCACCCTATGTCCCCAGCTATCTATCTGGTGTTACCCCTGAAATGGGAGTCTTATTTAGCCAGTGTTATTGAACCAACCCTCAACTATGCAAATCTAAGAGCAATCCTGAATAAACAGGAGATCATAGTTAGCTTAGGATTAAGATCGAGTTACCTAGGTCATCTAAGTGAAATAGCCAGTCTTAAACAATAAATAGCGTTATAAAGTAAGAGTGATTTATTTCTTGGTCCGGATCTTATGCAAACTCATTGCATAGGACGCCCCCACTCCTCATGTCATAACATGTAAGAATTAGGATCACATCATATGTACTACTTTACAACTCTTTGTAATAACTACATAGTAGGCCGCATCCAATGGTATTACCAAAATAAGGTACCCAACCTCATTCATGTACCATAGATCATTTTGACTATTTATTCGAATCTGATCCACTCTTATGTCTCCACATAAAGTTCAAGTACTCATACAATAGTCATGGGTCTTAGTTTATTGGATTTAGACTTTCATACAATTTATTAGATCAATAACAAGTATATTGATGATAGAAAATGTTTATCATTTTACAAACTGCGAGTTTTTAGGACATAAAATCCAATACAAACTTCTTCATGTCTTTGCTCTTACCTAGTCTAAAATCTCCTGGAAAGGAAATTGATGTTTACTTGCAGCTATTGATTGAAGAGTTGAAAGAGTTATGGACAATTGGTGTGTGAACTTATGATTCTGTTACTGGTGAGTTTTTTCAACTATATACTACCTTATTATGGACGATTAATGACTTCCCTACGTACGGTGACCTATCTGTGTGGAGTACAAAAGGTTATCAAGCATGTCCAATATGCAAAGAAGATAATTCGTCCTTCGGGATAAGAGGGAAAATATCATTTATGGGACATCGACGTTATCTTCTAGAGAATCATAGTTGGCGTCGAAGTAGGCAACATGATGGAAAAGTTGAACGTAGACCTCCTTCAGTCGTAATAAATGGAGAAGATATCTTACAACAAATAAATACGCTAAACTTTTCTGTGCTTAGCAAACACCCATTGAAGCAATATAAAAAAAGAAAACGAATTCTAAACTGGACTAAGAAAAGTATTTTTTTTTTTCCAACTTCCATATTGGTCCAAACTATTGTTACAACATAAATTGTATGTAATGCATATTGAAAAAAACATATGCGACAATTTGGTGGGCAACAAACGTTCGATTAGACTTACAAGATAAGAAATGATACAACGAACGCTCGATTAGACTTATAAGATTTGAAGATAAGAAAGGACCTACACTTGACACAGGTCAATAACAGATTTGTAAAACCATACGCGGCATACACATTAACTAATGGTGAACGAATTTTGTTTTGTAAGTATTTGAAATCGGTAAAATTTTCCAATGGATTTATGTCTAACATATCACAATGTGTGAATGACAAAGATGGAAAATATCGGGGTTAAAAATACACGACTGTCATGTGTTGCTTTATAGACTACTCCCTATTGGTATTCTAGCATACCTACTGAAGAACGTATCCATTGCTATTGTTGAGTTGTGTACATTCTTTCACGACTTATGTGCAAAGACAATATGTGTAAGTGATTTGAACAGACTACAAGCAAACATCATAGTCATACTTTGTAAGTTGGAGAAAATATTTTTGCCTGCCTTCTTCGATGTAATGGTACACTTTGTAGTTCATCTACCATATGAAACCAAAGTGGTGGGTCCAGTTAGTTACAGTTGAATGATCCTATTGAAATAAGTTTACGAACATTAAAACAATTTGTACGGAACAAAACACATCCTGAGGGGTTTATAGCAGAAGCATATGCAATGAATGAATCATGGAACTTTTGCTCGTGATATCTAAGTGGGATTGAAATGAGATTCAATAGAGATGAACGAAATGATGATAACATTCCCGATCATGAGATATTTGGTGAATTTGAATTATTTAGGCAAAGGGTACGACCATTAGAGGCGTCAACTTTACGAATGCTATCAGTGGAGGAAAAACGTATTGCACATTGATACATTCTCGACAATTGTAAAAAAATAACAGACTATTGCAAGTACGTTTCAAACTTTTTTTCTTTTCTAAGTTCTAGGGTAAATCCTTTGATATAACATTCAAATGATCAATTTTGTAAGCAACATTTGAGGTTAATTCGTCGTGAAGCTCAAAGCACCTCTGACTTATATATAAAACATCAACGCAAATTTCCTGATTGGTTCAGATCTCAGGTATACATATCATTTTGTAGCCAATAGTTGAGACACAATTCATTTTTAATCATTTTTAATGTATAATTAATTATTAGGTTCTACAAGGGCGCGAGAGAGAAGATATCTCCGATGATTTCTTTTCACTTGCAATGGGACCTTCGTCTGAGGTGTGCTCTTACAATGGATACATTGTTAATGGGGTACAGTTTCACACTGTAGAGCGTGATAATCGTCGAGCTATACAAAATAGTGGAGTACTAGTGGCCAGGAAGATCAGTGAGAACGTAAGTGTGGATAAAAATTTCTACGGTGTTGTAGACAAAGTATTAGATTTCCAATATGCAAACAGAAGACGTGTTTTCTTGTTGAAGTAGATGGTTTGACACAGATAACAACAAAAGTAATATCCACATGTGGATTTAGGATACAAATCGATCAATACATCACACTTTTGGTATGTCGATGAGCCTTTCATCTTTTTATCCAAGCACAACAAGTGTTTTACATTGATGACATCAAATATGATAACAATTGGAAAGTTGTTCAAGTAGTCCAAAATAAGCGAATATGGGATGTACCAGAAGTGGATGTTGTTGAAAACGCATAACTAGATTTACTAGAAATTGTTGGTGGAGTCCAAGTGAATGAAATCGTTGAGGAGGTTACTTTATGCAGAGTTGACGTTGATCCTACAGTTGTGGAAAGACCAATTATTGTACATGGTGATCATGACTTCATAAACGATGATGATGAAGAACAATTTCTCTCAATAACAATTCAAGTATTGATGAATAATTTGAATTAGATTACAATGATGAGTAATGATGTATCTACTCAATTCTCTTTTTCTCTGTTTACACGTATTTCATATTAATTTAATATTGTTTTGTCTTTTTTGTGTTTGTATAGATACGATGTCAATCCCTAATAGGCAACAGAAGGCTAATGAAGAATTTCAGGAGATATATCTAGGCAACATGAGATCTTCTGTGGATGATACTTCATATTAGTATATTTTGAAATATATTCTATTAACTGAAACTCATCATAAACTGTTTTAAATTTTTATTCCTCAGATAGTAGCTCAGTATCGACTCGGAGGAAACGCGAGCATTCGCGGAACATCGAATTGGAAAAATACGTCCAAAAATATGGCAAAATTATAATCTGATAAATGAGGGGGAGACGAAACCGATATCTCAACATTCGGTACGATTTAATAATGCGATTGGTGTCTCTGTGAGATCTACATTTCTAGTACGATGTCATAATTTTGTTGAGGTTCCAAACGAGTTTATAGAATTGGCTAGGAGTCAATTGTTGGTAAGTAATTATAAGTTTATTCTTTTAGAGTCAATTGTAGATTAAGAGTCATGAACATTATCTATACTAATCCTTCCTTCATTCTTTTGTAGCCTCATTTCGAACTTGATCTGTCCAGTCAACAACTTAACCGTTTTATAGAACATCAAATGCAAAACTCCTTCAAAGAATTTAGAGCGGATTTGCACAGACATTACAGAAAATGTGGAGATCCTCAGCAAGCACGTGTCAACTTGCCTAGCTGGCCTAAAAATAGGCCAGAAGATTGGTATTTTTTGTGTGACCGCTTCGAGAGTGAAGCGTTTCGGGTATAATATTTAGGGCATGTATCATTTGCTGCATTTACTAATACATCACACTTTTGACATTTTTTTTTTTTTTTTGTTGAAATGTAGGAAATGTATGTGACGAACAGGAAGAATAGAGAGAAATTACCGTTCGACCACGTAGTCAGATCGAAGTTATTCTTGTCAATTTAGGTAGAGTTGCAGGCAAAGGAAGGTCAAGAAATAGGACGTGTTCACCTATTTAGGGAAACACACTCTAAAGGTGGCAAGTTCGTGAACGAGACAGCTGAAAATGTACATGTAACATTTTTTGCTTTACCATTATGTTGTTTTTCATTTCTAACTTTAGTCGCTCGTTCTTACACATTTAATTAATATGTCTAGAATCAAATGTTGGAATTACAATCCAACCCCACTCTAGAAGGTTCTCAACCATTAACAGGGGATGAAATCTGTGAAACGGTTTTGGGTAGACGACCCGGATATTCAAAAGACATAGGTTGGGGCCCTAAACCTAAGTCGAGAAAGGGTAGCATCTCATCAAGCTCGTCATCTACTCAAGGAATGGAGAAGAGAATGGAGGAATTGAAAGCCAATTTCGAATAGTCTTGATCGAGGATTAAGAAACTTGAAGACGTTTAGAAACAAATGAAAGAGAATCATGCAAGACAAGTGGAAGAAATGAAAAAAATGATTGAAGACATGATACGATCATAGAGAGGAGATCCATCGAATTAGGTATGATTACTACATTATTTAGTTGTCTAATATGTTGCTATCTTACAATTATGGTAGCAAAGTAATTATGTCTTACGTAGCTTTATGATAAAGAATTGTTGGTTATCCTGCAGTTATTGTAGCCAAATACAGGATTTTGATGTGCTTTTTGTCGTTTTGTGTGTTTTTTGATGTGTTATCCTGTAGTTATGAAATTTGTATTTTTTTTATGTTCGGGAAGTTCCATGTTTGTCGTGGGGGGTAGGTAGAGTTTCATTACACTTGTCTTGTCGTTGAACTTGGAGTTCTTGTGTGTTTATAAATGTTTACGAAGTTCTAATGTGTTGTGGGGGTGGATTGAGATTCGTTTAAACCATTTTGGGGACAAAGTTTGAGTTTTATATGTGTTGGTCCTTGTTTATGATATTTGTGTGTTTTGTGATGTTCGAAGGTTCCATGTTTGTCGTGGGGGTGAGTAGAGTTTCATTACACTCATCTTATCGTTGAACTTAGAGTTCTTGTGTGTTTATGAATGTTTACGAAGTTCTAATATGTTATGGGGGTGGGTTGAGATTGGTTTAAACCATTTTGGGGATAAAGTTTGAGTTTTATGTGTGTTGATTCTTGTTTATGATATTTGTGTGTTTTTTTATGTTCGAGAGGTTCCATGTTTGTCGTGGGGGGTGGGTAAAGTTTCATTACACTCGTCTTGTCGTTGAACTTGGAGTTCTTGTGTGTTTATGAATGTTTACGAAGTTCTAATATGTTGTGGGGGGTGGGTTGAGATTGGTTTAAACCATTTTGGGGACAAAGTTTGAGTTTTATATGTGTTGGTCCTTATTTATGATATTTGTGTATTTTTTTATGTTCGGGAGGTTCCATGTTTGTCGTGGGGAGTGGGTAGAGTTTCATTATACTCATCTTGTCGTTGAACTTGGAATTCTTGTGTGTTTATGAATGTTTATGAAGTTCTAATGTTTTATAGGGGGTGGGTTGAGATTGGTTTAAACCATTTTGGGGACAAAGTTTGAGTTTTATGTGTGTTGGTTCTTTTTTATGAAATTTTTGTGTTTTTTTATGTTCAGGAGGTTCCATGTTTGTCGTGGGGGATGGGTAGAGTTTCATTATACTCGTCTTGTCATTAAACTTGGAGTTTTTGTGTATTTATGAATGTTTATGAAGTTCTAATGTTTTATAGGGGGTGGGTTGAGATTGGTTTAAACCATTTTGGAGACAGGGTTTGAGTTTTATGTATGTTGGTTCTTTTTTATGAAATTTGTGTATTTTTTTATGTTCAGGAAGTTCCATGTTTGTTGTAGGGGTGGGTAGAGTTTCATTACACTCGTTTTGTCGTTGAACTTGGAGTTCTTGTGTGTTTATGAATGCTTACGAATTTCTAATGTGTTGTGGATGTTTACCGATTATGACATTTGAATGTTTTTGTTTTATTGTAGAATGCTATTCGGAGATGAGTTTGGGCGATTGTTGAAGATGTTGTGTTCCAGACGTGTTCTAGATGTTGTTTTTATTTTATTTCTTCTATGTATTTGTGTTATGAATGTTTATGAAGTTCTAGTATTGACTTTGTTTTATTTTAGGATATTGTAATTTTTTATTTATTTGTTAGTATGGACTTCATTCGTTGTTTTATTTATTATGTGAATCTTTATTTGGTTAATTAAGTCTTATAGGTTATTCATATCAAATTTTAAAAAATTATAAACTATAAATTAAAAATATTTGAAAGACAATTTTCAACTAATGAAGGAACTCCCCACGCATATATTATTGCATCGGGAGCTCTTGTAACTCCAGACGCATGAAATAATCGTCGGGAGTTTGGGAATTCCTGACGCGTAGAAAACACTGTCGAGAGTTAGTTGAGGAACTCCCGATGCATGTATAGGGCGTTGGGAGTTCCCCAACTGCCGACGCCGTATATAAGGCGTCGGCAGTTAGTGGAACTCCCGATGCCTTATACATGCGTCAGGAGTTCCTTGACTAACTCCCGACGTCGTCCTTTCAAGCATCGGGAGTTCCTCTCCCGACAGTTTTTTCCTAACAAACTCCTGACGATCCATTATTCATTGGGAGAGCCTCTCCCAATGCATTTTTCACCCTTTCCCGACGAATTGTGATGTCAGGAGAAGTTCGATTTTTTGTAGTGAAACTTTAAAAAATATCTAATTAGTTCTTAGATTTTAAAATATTTAATAAGTCGTGGAGTTTTTAATTTAATATGGAAGAGCTCTCTAATATGTATTTAAAAATTAACTAATCTATTAGATAAAAAAAATTGATACCATTTTAAACCTTCAATTTTCTTTGTAGTATATAGGTTGAATAGGTTAATAACATAAAATAAATTTTAATATTTAAGAATCGAAGAGACACAAACATGCAAGTCTAAATTTAACTAAATTTATAATTTAGATTAAAGGTTCAAGTGGTTCTTTTAAGGAATAATACAAGTGATAAGCCACTACATCCATAAATTTTTTTAAATCTAATTTATACCCTGAACTGTAATTGAATCCGTTCCAATTCGATAATTATTTTATTTTTAAAAATTAAGTTTGTAAATACCATTTCAACTATAACTTGTTTTTGAGTTTTGTAATTTGGTTAACAATTATTTTTTATGATGACTGAAAAATGTGTAATAAAAAAATTACAGCTTTTAAAAACACAAATAGTTTTAAATTTTGAATATATTCTTTCGAGATTACCAAATCGTGCCTATATTCTTTCATCAATCTGCAGTTTTTTCTCCTCTTCTTCCTGCCTATTTTTCTCTACTTATTTAAGAAAAGTTGCATATATTTTAGTATGATTTCGAGAGAGAAAAAAATAAATATTCTTTAGATAGTTTCAAGTTGGATTTTAAATGAAATAATATCTTGAAATCAAGAGGTTTTATATTGGTATCGTGCAAGCCTGTCATAAACTTGATACCTTAAGACGTATCGAAGTTTTAAAAAAATAGCATAATATTAAATTATCTGTGTGCATCATGTCATCAACTAGATAAAACGATAAGTTTAGTCGATAAGCTTTTAAGTTTTATGTACAATAAATCTCTAACTTTTAATTTTGTGTTCAATTAGATATTTGAATTATGTTTTGATGTTATATTAAAAAAATTACATTATGTATTAATAACTTTTCAAAAAACAGTTAGAAACATAATTGAACATAAAATTAAAAGTTTAAGCCTCATTTAGTAACCATTTATTTTTTTTATTTTTTTTTTAAATTAAGTTTAGGAACACTACTTTCACCTCAAATTTTCTTCATTTGTTATCTACTTTTTATCAATGATTTGAAAAACTAAGCCAATATTTAAAAACTAAAAAAAGTGGTTTTTTAAATTTTCTTTTTGTTTTTGAAATTTGATTAAAAATTCAATTATTGTACTTAAAAAAATATGCAAATTAAATAAGAAATGAGGAGATAAACTTAATTTTCAAAAACCAAAAACAAAAAATAAAATGGTTCTTAAATAATGCCTAAAACAAAATTATATTAGACATTTTCTAATTTTAAGAACTCAACACAAAAGTGACTGTACTTTAGAAACATGTCAATTATTATAAAAAATGAAGAGACAAGTTTAATTTTTAAAAACTATAAATAAAAAACAAAACGATTACCGAATAATATCTAAAGTAAAATTATATTGATATTTTTCTAAGTTTAAAAACTCGACAGAAAATTGATTTTTTTTTTTTTTACCAATTAAATAAAATTTAAAATTTACCGAGAAAATAAATTGAAATATAAAAATTCATACTCTAAACTGGTAAGTTAACCGCCTCTATTTTTTAATATGATTAAATAATTTATTGAAAGTTATGGGTAGCCTTACATTTGTACTTAAAATATGTGTTGATTAAATTATGTTTTATTACAATGCTAAGGATTTTGTCGTATTAATTGTGGATTAATGTAAAAGAATAAATTGTGGATTAGGCTCTTTTTTTTAATATAATAATAAAATGCTCTCTCTTGATTTATCTACTTAATTAATTTTTATGCAACGGACGGTGGGATTTGGGAAGCTTCTTCTGCTTTTTCAAATTGCTTTATTTTTATAATAATTATGGACTAAATAAATACAAGATACAAATTGTTATCTACGTGTCATACAATTTTTTAACTTGTTTTTTTAAAATTATTTTCTTCACTGTTACTGACAATCATTATTAAAAAATAATAATAATGTTGTTGATAAATAAGAAATAACAAAGAAGAGTCCGTATTTAATTTCTAGTTAAATCTTGACCTTTTTAGTCAAACACGAATGTAATAATCATTTTTAAAATATAATTACTTATTAGACAAAAGAAGAAAAAAAAGAATTCATAAAAACACAAACTTGGGCCCATGGGAGGTAGATAAATATCAGAAATTTGACAAGAGGGGGACAAAAGCCGGTGGTCGGTTAAGATTTGTGTTGCGTTTTGAAGAAGCTTTATCCGCGTTAGGTCCGGGTCCCTTCATTTTCGTTTATTCTATTCTTACACCCAATCAAATCCTGCCATCTGGCAACTGCACGTGACCTGACTCCACACCTCAATCCTTGCACGTGCTCATCTCCTCATTTTAAATATCACATCGCGTTTGGGACAAAAAATTGATTATTATAATCCTAGTTATTATAATTGAGTTATAATAGTTTGTGTTTAGGATGTTGATTATTTTAATTTGGATTATATAATACGTGTTTAGGGTGTAAACTATTTTAGTAAATAATAAATGTAAATAGTAAAAACCATAGCAAATAGTAAATATGGTAGCAAATAGAAGTTTTGAAATAATATTGACTATAGCTAATTGGGGAATGCAAAATAGTATTTAAGATGATGATTATTCTAGTTTAGGATAATCCTTGCCCCAAACACATCCCAAATTCTCAAATCTCTCTTCTCCTAACCATTGCTACAAATTATACATTTTCAATTCATACCATCTTGCTTCAATGAAGGGCTTAAATTTTTTTTTTTCCAACTCGGCTAAACAATGAAATTAAAAATGGAGTCCTTTTACTTCTTTCTTATTCATCTATTGATTTGAAAAACTAGATTAACGATAAGTTTGTATTTTTTAAAAAAAAAAAATAGACCAAATACTTCCAAAGACAAAGGAATTTGAACACTAACATGGTGTCAAACCATATAAACTCTAATACTCAAAGTACTCTCAGATTTATGAGTTGCTTGACAATTGAAAACAATGACTTTAGTCGCACACAAACTATAAAGATACGTAATTGGCAATCGAACTCACGATTATCCCTCGAACTTAAACTTTTGAAATCGTTGAACCATTATTCATTAGGCGGTTACACTGTCACCACTTTAGATTGTAAACAATGTTTGATTACATTTCCTACACAACTTCTCAATGGTTCCTTTATGAAAGGATCTACACATTTCCAATCTTAATCACTTCGAGGTCCCCCGAAGTCGTTCACGGGTCATCTGAAAAATGGAAAATGATTAAATATGACTTTTTTTTCAATGTTGATGAGCTTAGAATATGGGCTAAATAATAAAATAAAAAAATGGGGTCTTTTCCTTATGCCTTCTTCTTCTTATATTAACCCAACTATAGTTTCCAGATGCTGATTTGAATAAAAGATTGAAGAAGAATATAAAAGAAGGTGGAGACGAAAAAAAAATCGAAACAAGGAGGGTGGGAAAAGGATAGAGAGGAGATGAATTTAAAAATATTTTATATAAAATAATAAAATAATTATTTAGAAATCTTTTAAATTTATTCTTAAAAATATGGGATTAAAAATGTATGTAATAGAACAAAAGCACTTACTCTTTACAATCAACTAAAATGTAAAATTTTCCAAATCCTTATAACTGTGTCTTTTATCATCTGGGGTTAATTTTTTTTTCTCGAAGTTACTCGACTTTTACCATGAGCATGACATTTCACTTCTGTGAAAAATGATGGGACAAGCCTCCTAACTAATGTTGTGGGTTTGAATATAATGAGGGTTGACGTGGCATTAGGTCATTGGTCCACCGCACTACGCTTTTGCTTTTCTATTTGACTGTTACGAATTGAGGTGGAAACATAGGTTATTATAGCCATCCAATTATTATCCGTATAAATATTCCTTCGTTAATATTCCTCCTCACAGTTTTCAGATTTGTTTTTGGACTGACTCTTAAATCTTGCCCCTCTTTTGTTTATTCAAATTCACTTTTTGGTGTTGATAATAATTTAGTTTCTATTATGAATATTATAATAATAAATAGATGTCTATGGTTTAGTATTCATATGTCACTTTTATGTTGTCATGTGTCTTGTAATTATTCATGTTTGATGTCCATATAAGTCATAGACGTGAGAATTTCACTTTTAAAATTTACTAATTTTCATATTATCCAAATTTATAATTTTACTTATATTATGTTATATTATATTTTATATATTTAATATTGTTATATAAATATATTATTATATTATATTTTCTATATGTCCGTAATCAGCACGTCGGTTGATGATGCATTCCAATCATTTCCAACCACCATTTTGGCTGATCTCCTCAAATATTTTGCTTCTTTTTTAATGTTTCTGCATGTGATATGGAATCTTTTATGAGATTTTGTTGGATTTAACCAACATCAGAATCAATTTCAAATAATAGCCTGAAATAAACATATTGAAAGCTTTACATATTACAACCAATCCACAGCTTTACCAAAACTCACATTTGTTAAGCAGTGAAAATCCATTAGACAGTTCTATATAAATAAAAACTGGCACATCTTCCTGTTTACATAATTTTCTCTTAACATTTATTGTTCAAAAAGTTATTTATATAACAAGGTGGTAGAGCAGCTAAGAAGAACAAAGTAATTTTGAAGAAAGAAAAAGAAAATACTAAAACCAAATCTACTAAGTTGATGCTACAATATTTACAATAGAGAACCTAAGTAGTAGTAGTACTGACCCTGATCTTCTAAATGTAATCTCTGAGAGATAAATCAGAAAAAAACCCCTTGCATTATCAGAGCTATCATCATCGATCAACAACTCTTCTGCCCTTCTTTCTTGGCTCAATCTAATGATAACAAGGTTGGTTGCTCGATTTCAAAATTGGCAAGATGTACCAAGCCTCTGCCTCTGCCTCTGACCTAGAGTAGCAGATTTTCGCTTCGCAAATGCCGGGTGAAGTAGCTCTTGAAACTTGTCTAAGAACAATGACCACGAATCCTCATTCATGTCAGCTAGCTTCACAAAGGTTACACTAGCTGGAAGCTGTTCATTTGCACTCCTGTGCCCAGAAGATGTATTTGTCATCATGTATCCATTCTCAGGTCTTGTTCCAAAGTAGTTGCTATGTTTCTTTTTCTTCTCACCTAGACTGGAATTCTTCAGTGACATGGAAAGCTTTGAAATAGTTGGAATTCTATCAGAAGAAAACGGATCGGAGAAGCCCCCTCGCTCATCTTCCTCGCCATTTTCTTCCTCGATGCTTTCCTCCAGTTTACAAAGAGGAAAACGACCATGTATACCACCACCGACGCTGAAGTGGAATGGTGGTGTTGGGTAAAAATCATCTGCTTCTATCTCTTCGCTACAATCCGACTCTTCGACATCGCAGTCAATATCAAATTGAAATTCCTCATCGCCTAAATCAATCCGAGGGGATAAGACCTCCTTCTCTTCGATCAGCTGCCTAGCTTCCATGCATATAAGTTCCAGTTCACTGGGATCCTCCTCTCCGCTACGAAACTCTCGAGTCATCATCTCGCCGATCTCAGCAAGACAGAGACCAAATGCAGCAGCCTCCTTCAGGAAGATAGTGCAGAGAACCAGAACCCTGAGACAAGCCTCACGAATCATGGGAAGCTCCATCCTCAGCATCTCACTGTCTTCAAATGGATTGAGGTTTTTGATATACTTGAGCTCATCATCTGAAAACGGAATCGACGCCTGCGGCCAATGAATCCACTCGAAATATGGATCCTCTAGCGTTTCGGGCAGACAGAGTCCATGATCAATAGGAATAAGCTCCACTTGACCAAACCTCCCAACACCATCAAGTTTCCTAACTAAAAGATTTCCAGCATGCCTATCTGTGTTAAAAACTCTAATGTCTAGAATGCCTATACGATGCACAGCCACTACTGGGAAGCTGGAAGTTCCGTGATCACTGGCATCAAAATCATGCGGTATGAATTCTTGAAACGATGCGATCTTGCTAACCAGTTTCTTCTTACTTGGCATGTTACCATTTACTCCATCATTGACATTGAAGATGGAGTGGGTAATCTTCACCAAGGCAGTGGGAGGCACATTAGCAAAGTGATCATAGTCAAGAAGATAAGCTGCAACCTCACGAAATCCAGTCTCCCCGACACGCACTGATCTTTTTAACCCAGGTTGACCAAGAGCTTTACCAACAAACCCTTTTGGATTGTTTGGTGCAAAAGGTTCTTCATCTGTAGGCTTCACAATCGCAACGCTCTCACCTCTGTTATTTCTGAAATAGTATGCACCACCAAGTCCACTATGAACAGGAATAGGATCTACACCAATTTTAATAGCTTTTATAATCTCACCAACCAGTTGTTTTGTCCTAACAAAGCGATCTGAATTCCCCAATATCTCAATAGGGCCACTTTGATCCCTTTGCTGAATATCCCTTCCAGTAGGTGAGAGACAAGGAGTCGACGAGCTTCTGTGCAAAATGTTTCGTGTAAGAAGGAGGGGAGAATCGTTACGTACAGCACTGAGATCATTCTTGAGTACCATATCTCCAAATGTCAAAGAGCTCTCATCAGTTGGTACATTAAGTGCAATCTGCAACCTCCTCTTCACGGTATGAGCATTATCACTCCGATCCAATTCCATCCCAAGGACACAACCAGTGTCGGTTTGCACAAAGACCCTTCTCCGCCCTGTAGGCTGTTTTCCTTCCATCCTCTTGCTCCCCCCATACTCTCCACTGAGTGGACTCTTAAAGGCTGCTGCCACTGCCATCTGAGTCTGGACAGGGCTATCCAATTTACGATGCATTAATTACAAATGTGCACAGACAGTGTCGGCAGCAGGCAAAAGAGGAGGCAATGGAAGAGAGTTCCTTCTCCCCCAAAGAAATGCCCAACTCTATAGCCGATGCTGAATGAGCTACAACAAATGCTTGTACCCGAACAATCATTAATCGGTCGACGCAGTAAGGAAATCCCACTAAAGATTCTCAGTGAAGGAATACCCACAATAAACCAGCAACAGAAGAGGCTGAAAGACTTTATATTATACCCACTTACCCATTGAACAGGATATGAAGAGCCCAATCTGTCAAAGAAACCCAATATTAGATTTATTTAAGAAAATAACCAAATAAAAGAAGATAATTCATGGCAACTAGACCCAACCATGTATAAATTGTGGTACGGCGCAAGCCCCTTGTATTTACAACAGTGAAGCAATAAAAAAAAATAATAATTAAATTAAATTAGTATCGACTAAAAGTATGGATTTTCCGACTGTTTTCCAGGAAAGAAAGCAAAACAGTAACATGTCTAAATGGATTGCTTCAAAACTCAGAGGCAAGAATCAAGAACAACTCAACCAAAGTTCCATTGAATTAGTCTATATAAAATTTCATAGATCAGTATTTTCTTTTCATTTTTAGATCCCCTGGTAGTTAACACACACGATAGCAAGTCCTCTACTTCAAAATTAAAT
This sequence comes from Benincasa hispida, assembly GCF_027475165.1. Classification (NCBI taxonomy): domain Eukaryota; kingdom Viridiplantae; phylum Streptophyta; class Magnoliopsida; order Cucurbitales; family Cucurbitaceae; genus Benincasa; species Benincasa hispida. The sequence goes on along the minus strand of NC_143481.1, from coordinate 28,628,102 downwards.
GTAATGAAGACAGAGTATAGAAAACGCATAAATTGCGGCTCACTTTTTCAATAAATTGGTCTTCAGTCCAGATTGTTCTCTGAAGACTGAAGAAGAAAAGAATTAAAAACAACCATGATGCCAGTATATCATCTCACACGCAATGCAGAAAAAAAAACAAACGAACGAAAAAAAGAAAAACAATTATTCCCCATTCCATTATCCTCAGATCCCCAAATTCCGCAAAAATTACAAGAGAAATGACCACGAACATAAATCCTCAGATTCCATTAATAGATCAAACAAACAAAAAAACCATAATCAGAAGGAGAAACTCACTGAAAGTAGAGATCTGAGAGAAACGAAGGGAAAAATCAAAGAACGTAACGCATAGCAATGAATGAGTCTGATTCAATCAAAGAAAGGCCAAGAAGAATAATAAGAAGGTCCAGTCCTCAAAAATGGGGGAAAATTTCTTCGTTCACAACAGAAACAGAACCCTCCCAATTCTTCGTTCTCTGTTTCACTGGTTGAAAGAAGCTCGGTAGTCAGTCCTATACCTTCTTCTTCTTCTTCTTCTTCTTCTTCTTCTTCTTCTTCTTCTTCACGGTCGTCTCTTTAACCTAACACGGCAAAGCTAGGGTTAAATCCACAAACTCTAGTTAGAAACTGAGATTCGAAGACTCGAGAACAAGAAAAAATGGGGCCGCCGGAGCAGGGATGGAGAATCTGGGCCGTCGGATTAATCGGTTATGGGACCGAAGAAAATATGGGGAGATAGACACGTGGGGCAAGTGGATTGGAAGAGTGAAGTGGTCATGGGCCCCATTGGCGAATGGTTCTTCAGTATGTTGGGTGTCAGCGAATAGCACGGGATTTTTTTTCTTTATGTTTATTGTTCGATGAATCAGGTAAATACACGTATTAATCAATTTAATATTAGGGAAGTTTTCTTTATGTTTTGTTTTTTCTCTTTCAGCTCTTTTACCGATTTGACCCCGTCGTACCGTGAATTTTGGGAGTTTTTTTTTTTAATATTGTGGTAATAAAAAGTATTTAGGAAAATATAGTTGTTTTAGAGATTTCAATGTTAGGATTTTGTATAAGGTTATCTAAAAAAAATAAAAAAATATATGTCGAAAGTTATGAAGCACCAATATAGATACGGTCATGAACGGATACAATCGGATACGTCTAAGGATGCTATTTTTTTAATATATATATTTCTATTAAAACGATGTTACGTTGAATATACATTTTATTTTTCTTTAGAAAAAATCTAGGATATAAATAAATTTAGCATACAAGTTAATAACAATATTACAAAATATAATACACACACATAAATACAATACAAAAAAAAAAACAACATTTAAGATGTTGAAGTACAATATTTAATAAAATGCAATAAAAAAGTTACTCATATTGCAAAGAAGAAGATTAAAGGGAGAAGTATGAAGATAAACAAATAACTTATTGTTGAAGATATCCAAATGGTTTATATTTTTGTGAACTTTGTAGGGACTCAAATGTGAATATGGAGATTAAATGATTTTAGTTTAGGGTTTGGTCCGTTATTTATTTATTTTTCTTTTAGTTTCTGACTCGAGTAGTGAGCTTTTTAAATAGGTTGCATAATTTTAGATTGGGAAAAATTAGATAGTTACTTGTCTTTTTTCTTAAAAAAAATATGCATAGAAATAGATACACCAAATTGCGTATCAGTTATGTATCTGAAAAGTATCTGGAAGTATAGATACGTCAAATCGCGTGTCAAATATGTATCTAGAAAGTATCTGAAAGTATCAGTATCCGATACGTGTCTGATACTGATTATTTGTCTCATGTGAAGTATTTGTGCTTCATAGGTCGAAGGCTGAAGCCTTGACCTAGAAAAATTAAAAAAAGAAGTCGATGGTCGAACTCTCGACTAAAAATAAATAAATAAATGTCGAGGGTTGAACCATCGACCTTAAAATTTGAAAGAGGATATCGAGGGTTAAACCATCGACCTTAATAAATGCAAATCTACTTATTCCATGTCGATGGTTCAACCCTAGACCTAATAAAGTTGCGCTCATGGCAGTGAATCAGCAGCATGCAGCAAATGGGACTGTAGTGAATCATCCCATTCGTCTTTAATTCCCAACGTGGGTCAAGCCCGTGGTGAAAACTTGACCTACAAGTTTTTAATCCCTTCCCCCTTCTCATTTCCCACATCAAAACCTCTCTGCCTCTACCTTCTTTCGTTTTGCTTCTGCCTTATTTCATTTACTTCCACAAGTTTGCTTCTACCTTTTTTTTTCTGCCTTCTTTATCACTCCATTTTTTGTTCTAAATCTTCTTATTCTCCCACATTCGTCCATTAAATCGTGATGTTTGTACATTTACTATATAAAATTTCATTTTTTTTAAATGATTGTAAATTTTATTCCTATTCTCATACTATTATATTATTTTTATAGTTTTTGTTGCTGTTTGGAAAATAAAGAACAAAAACGACATAACATTAACAATATTCTTATATTCTCATAATATTTTGTTTTTTTTCATAGTTTTCATTGTAGATCCATATTCTCATAATATTTTGTTTTTTCATAATTTTTGTTGCCAGATAGGAAATAGCAAATAAAAGAGAGATCATTGTCACTTTGGGGAAAAAAAGTAAAACCATTATTAAAATCGTGAGTTTACTGTTTATTTATTACTAACTTTTTTATATTTAGTAAATCTATCATATTAATTTTGTTAGTAGTTGTTGAATTCAATAATATTTACCTATTGATATTAGTAGTTATTGCTCTATTAGTGTTAGTCTTAGTAGTTATTATTAGTGTTAATTTATTTATATTATGTTATACCAACATGCTAATCTTATTTATATTTTGTTTGTTTTTTGTTTGTATTCAAGTACGGTTTATTGTTGTGTTTAAAAAGTTAATGTTTATGCTTTAATATTTTTAGTTTAATACAAAATTATTGTGATTTTTTTAACTATATTTCTTATGATATTTTATTTTTTTAATATTTACTTTGAAAATATAATTTAAAATAGTTTTAAAAAGTTTAATTTATTGTTATGTTTAAAAGTTGATATTCATAAACCTTAATATTTTTAGTTTAATACAAAATTATTGTGATTTTTTAAAATATATTTCTCATGATATTTTATTTTTTTAGTATTAAATTTGAAAAAAATAGTTTTAAAAATTTTATCTTATCGTTATGTTTAGAAAGTTGATGTTTATAATTTAGATAGTTTAATATTTTTAGTTTAATACAAGATTATTGTGATTTTTTTAATATATTTCTTATAATATTTTATTTTATTTTATTTGTATTAAATTTGAAAAAATAGTTTTAAAAAGTTACTTTATTGTTATGTTTGGAAAGTTGATGCTTATAATTTGAAAAGTTTAATATTTTTAGTTTAATACAAAATTAACATGATTTTTTTAATATATTTCTTATAATATTTTATTTTATTTTATTGTATTAAATTTGAAAAAATAATTTTAAAAAGTTTATTTTATTGTGATGTTTAAAAAGTTTGATATTTTTAGTTTAGTACAAAATTATTGTGATTTTTTGTATATATTTCTTATATATATATATTGTATTAAATTTGAAAAAAACATTTTAAAAAGTTTACTTTATTGTTATGTTTAAAAAGTTGATGTTTATAGTTTAAAAAACTCTAATGTTTTTAGTTTAATTCAAAATTATTGTGATTTTTTTGTATATTTTTCTTATGATATTTGAAAAGTTTAATTTATTATTATGTTTAAAAATAGTTATAAAAAGTTCAAATTATTGTTAGGTTTAAAAATAGTTTTAAAAAGTTTACCTTATTGTGATTTTTAAAATATATTTCCTATTGTGATTTGTTTTTGTTTAAGATTGATAATTAGTAGAACAATTAGTAATGTATTGTTTGTCTTTTTTTTTTTTTTTTTTTTTTAAGAAAATGGCGGACAAATGTTTGGGATTTATGTTATTTAAAAATGGTAATATGATTGATAGTATTGATAGAGTTGACTATGACCAACCACCAATTAGGGTTTTAGTATAAATGTGAACAGTGAAATTATATTTGAACAATTGGATGTCACTTAGTGTAGATATGAGAACAAATTAGTTAGAAATAATATATAGACATCATAGCTTAGAACCATCGCGATAAGTAAGGTCTATGTCATTCCCTGTTCCAAATGCACGGGCTACGAACTTAATGTTCTCAATCGCGATGCCACTCTCGAATTTAGTGCATTTGTATGTAAATGTAAATAAGACAGGGTTTTATATAAACTTGAATGCATAATTTAGTCAAGATCCAACCCAATATATTGATCTTGATCCAGAGTCAATTGCATTGTCATGTGATAATAAAGATATGACGGCTAACAATCAATATAGAGATTTCAGAACATAAAGGGACGACGAATTTGAAGAGTTGGATTTCGATGGTCGTGAACATGAGTTACCTTCAGATACATTTAGTGATTTTGATATAAATGTACTAGATAGCATGGTCGAGATTGGGATTTATTCAGTTGGACGGACATCTAATCACAGTCTTGGTTGAGAGATGGAGGCTTGAGATGCATACATTTCATATGTCTGTTGAATGGTGCACTATCACTCTATAAAACATATAAGTGTTGTTGGGGTTATTTTTTGACGATGAGTTGGTCACCGGAGTGATGTATGATGACTGATCACAAGTTTGTCAACTGTACCTCGGTGTGACCCCACCTGCCGAGAAAATTAAAGAATCAAGGTTAAGTTTGATATAGTTAAGGACGCAATTCCGTGAGCTCGCGGATGATGCAGACGAGGAAACCGTCATAAGATATGCGCGAGCATATTTACTACAAATGATGGGTGGAAATCTGTTTTCCTACAAATCAAGTCATTTTGTTCACTCGATGTTTCTGCCACTATTAGCTAACATCTATGATGTAGGGCGGTATTCGTGGGGTGGAGCATGTTTGGCATGGTTGTATGGACAACTATGCAAAGCAAGACCTGAAAGTTCGCGACATAGCTAGGTCTCTCATACTTTTGAAACTATGGGCTTGAGAGCGGTTTCCAACAATGGCTCAACAACTACAACATGTAAATGACGCTCAGTTAGTTGGACAAGCCTACGGTTCTCGGTATGTTATTTTAATTCAATTTAATTTTTATATGAATGATCTAATTAATTTTGAATCTAAATTATCAATTTAAAATTTTTAGTGGAGAGAACTTTTGTGTGACTAAGACAGTCATACATATAGTCAGCCAGGATAGATACATGTTTGATTTGCTTCAACCTGATCAGGTACATTAACACTAAACCAAATAGATTATTTTTTACACAATTTTATTGTATTTGTCTTTAATGTTTTCCAATATGATATTTTGTGTTTCAGGTTATTTAGGAGCCCTACAAAATTTCTATACACACTTTGCCCAATTTTTGTACAAATGGTCAAAACATATGGCGAACGATAAGTCCTCTCACATGTTTTCACATTGGTGAATGACATTTTCAGTGATGAGACAATTCGGTTTTCAGCAGAATGTCCCATCGCCTTGTAATATTGAACTGCATGATATTGACTTGACTGGAGATTGGTCCAAAAAGTTGCACATTTGGTAGTGCGATGGCATAATAATATCACAAGGCACTGTGTCACTCATCCGAGAGCAGTTGTGGGTCATCGGGTAAATAAATTAGTATTATCTAATTATTTTTAATTTAAATTTGTTTTAAATATTGTCTAATCATTTTAAATTTAAATTTATTTTAAATATTATCTAATTATTTTAATTTAAATTTATTTTAAATATTATCTACTTATTTTTATTTTTATTTAGTTTAAATGTTATTTAATTATTTTTAATTTAAATTTATTTTAAATATTATCTAATTGTTTTATAATTCATAGGGATCAAACAGCAGTAGACTCCACGATGTTGCGAATGATCCGAACTAGGTTATTGCTATATGTAGTGACAACTAGAGCTATATGGAAAAGATACATTATATGTACGATATACCTATTATTCCTCCACCAGCTCCTAGACGTAGAGGACATGTTCGGGAAGAGGATGAGTACGATGAGGTTGCCCACAATGTGGAAGAGTTGCCCCTATGATGTAGACGTAGAGTCAAACTGATTATGTTAGTCCGATGATGATGATGTCAGCATTTGGTTCAGGACATTATGACTCAGAGGGTAGTCCATCGTCTTCATATGTGCACGGACATGGTCGGGGTCGTGGAGAGCATAATGAATATTTATATTATGAAGCGCCTATAGAGGTACCAGAGCAATCTCAAGTTCGAAGTCGACGATGATAACGACAACCAGCTCGAAGTTGACGACGTCCGCCTTGTGGGGCACATTGATTTTTGTAATTATTTTTATATAAATGACATATTTTAATTTACACTTTATTGTTTTTATGAGATATTGTTATTTTTTTAAAATTTTTTTTTTAGAGTTAAGTTAATATGGTTTAAAAAATAATAATAAAAAATTTAAAAAATGTAAAGTGGAATATACTAAATAATAACATAATGGAAAATTAAAAAATAGAAAAAATGGAGGTCAAATTAATGGGAAAAAAATAGAATGAAGGTCGAATCTTCAAAATTCGACATAGGTTGGTCGAATTTTGAAGACTCGATAACTTAAAAAAAAAACTACAATATTTTTATAAATAGTTTGAAAGTAACAATATTTTTATAAATACTTTTAAAAACAAGGATATTAGTCTAATTTTATCTGAATTTTGCACCGTCATTCAAATCTATATTATTTTATGTTTAGATTTCAAGTTGAATATATTATATATGTTGCTTTAACAAAAAAAAAAAATAATAAATAAATGAATATATATTTTAAGTTAATTACAAAATTACCTTACCAGTCTCTGAGTTTGGAAAATGTGTGTTTGGCTGGATTTTTTAAATATGTGCTTTTATGTTTTCAAATTTCTAAGAATTGATACACTTGGTCTTCAAATGGGCGTTTAGGATAATAAATTGATTATTATACTCAAGATTATTATAGTTAGATTTTAATAATTTACATTTGGGCATAAATTGTTTTAGTTTGGGTTATAATAACATGTGGTTGACTATTTTAGTTTTAGAAAGAAATAGTAAATATTAGAAAAAAAATTGATGAATATAAAATAGTAAATATAGTAGCAAATAGTAAATATTATATCAAATAGGGGTTTGAAATAGTATTTATCCAGAGGTGATTATTTTAATCTCATGATAATTTTTGCCCCAAATACTCCCTTAATGTTTCAGAATTTACATTTTAGTTTATAAGATTTTAATAATACATTTTAGTAATAATAAATAAATAAAAACAAAAGTCGTTTTGCATGATAACGGTCAAATAACTTTTACTAGATTTCAGGATTTGAAAATATTATAACAAATTAAGTTGGAAAATGAAGGTTTTTCTTCATCCTTGATTTTTTTTCTCTCTCTCTCTCTTTTCTTTTTTAATATGTGATGTTTCTTTCTTAGACTTGACTTTGCTTTAACTTTTTTTTTTTTTTCCTTTTATTTTTTTTTTATTCTTGACATTTTGATTATATTTACTATTTAAACATGTTCTTCAAATCCATTACAAAATCACGAAATCAACAATAAGTGTAAAGTAAAAATATTAAAAATTTCATACTCTCGAACCAAATCAACCAAATTTATGATTTTTTTTTTATTCTATGCATTATTCAAATGAAAGAATTCAAACTTCTAACTAGTTAATTGAATTATAATCATATTGACCATTAAATTTATGACCATTTTAAATTCAATTATTAAACAACATAACAGAGTTTAATATCATTTTTGAAAATTATCCAAATCTGTTAGCATCTTCTATGGCTCTTGCCATCACCAATTACTCCGTTCAATCTTCCAAACCACTATTAGTATTTTACTTGCTCGTTCAACCATTTTATTGTAATAAAAATTGATTGATATATTCTTTAATTAATGGTTAATATTAAGATCTTTTAAGACCTTTACTCTGGACAATCTAAGTGATGACTAATTTTCTTTTATAAAACGACTCCCATCTTCAGTGAAAAACTCGTGGACAAAGTTGATTATAAGTAATTTATTTTTTAAATTACAAGTTAGGTCTCTAATTTTTTTAAGTTTATGTCTATTAATTTAAAAATTTTGGAATATCTGATGAGATTAAAAAAATTCATTTTGAAAATTTAAGAACCAAATGTACAATTTATATATATTAAAAAAAATCAATGATTAAAGGTTATATTTTAAAATTTAGAAACTAAATACAAGTATCGTGAAAGGTGATTTTTCCAAAATAATTATAAGGGAAATTGAAGGAGTGGAGCCCATTTAAAAATCTTACACAAGAAAAAATAGAAACAAAATGAGTAAAGCGTAATGGCTTGACTTTTGTGGGGTTGGTTTTGTTACTTTATGAGACATTTAATTGCATCTGCCCCTAGATTTATAAACTTTCTACCATACAAAATGCCATAACAGCTACTGGTTTATTTGTGTGTGGGTTTTTATAATCATTTTTCTATTTTTGTTCCCCAAAAAAAAAAAAGGCTAAGCCAATATATTTTTTCTCTCAATCAAAAACTTATAGCAAAATCAAATACATATTCAATAGAAAAATGTGTAAAACGGTGATTCCTTCAACTTTCGGTTTTGAGACCAATTAAAAATTAAATTTTTAAGATTAATATTTTTTTTATTTTAAAAATTGAGCATATAAACATTACTAGAACCTTCAAAATTCCTCATTGGTAATCTATTTTTTTGCCACTAATTTAAAAAATTAAGCAAAAATTTGAAAACTAAAAAATGGACTTTTAAAAACGTGCTTTTATTTTCAAAATTTGGCTAAGAATTTAACCATTGTACTCAATGAATATTTAAATCACTATAAGAATGATGAGGAAATTGTCTTAATTTTTAAAAATAAATTAAAAAAAATTGTTACCAAACAATGCCTAAACTTTTAAATTTTTGTCTACCTGCTTCTTAAACTTTAAAAATATCTAACTAGTTCTTAGATTTTAAAATATTTAATAAGTCATCGATTTTTTTAGTTTTATATGTAATAAATCTCTAATATATATTTAAAAATTAACTAATCTGTTAAATAAAAAAATAATACAATTTTAAACTTTCAATTTTCTTTGTAGTAGATAGGTTGAATAGGTTAATAATATATTAAACATAAATTCAAAAATTCATAAATCAATTAGATATAAAATTTAAAAAAATTGAAATCCATAAATTATTTTTTAATATTTAAAAATCGAACAGACACAAACATGCAAGTTTAAATTTAACTAAATTTATAATTTAAGTTAAAATTTCAAGTGGTTCTTTCGATGAGTAATACAAATGATAAGCCACTACATCTTTAAACTTTTTAAAATCTAATTTATACTCCGAACTTTAATCGAATCAATTTCAAATTGATAATTTATTTTTAAAAATTAAATTTGTAAATACTATTTCAAATATAATTTTTTTCAAAATTCAAGACACACGTATATATGTATGAAAATATAACTTGTTTTTGAGTTTTGTAATTTAGTTAACAATTATTTTTTAGGATAACTGAAAAATGTATAATAAAAAAATTGTGGGAAAGCGACCTGGCTTTTAAAAACACAAAACACAAAATGTTAAATGGGTAATCATTTAGTTTTAAATTTTAAATAATTAAGTCTATCAATAATATTTCTTCCGTCTCTAATTTTTTTATTATTTACTTTTAATTAATACTTTTAAAAATCAAACCAAATTAAAAAAAGGAAATAGATTTTAAAAATCTATTTTTGTTTTTTTTAATTTGATTAAAAATTCAACATTTATAAAAAAAAAAAATAGACTTTATTTTTAAAAATAAATAACAAAAAACGGGTTGATTACCAAATCTTACCTATGTTCTTTCATCAATCTGCAGTTTTTTCTCTTCTTCTTCCTTCCTATTTTTCTCTACTTCTTTAAGAAAAGTTGCATATATTTTAATATGATTTCGAGAGAGAGAAAAATAAATATTCTTCAGATAGTTTTAAGTTGAATTTTTAAATGCAACAATATCTTGAAATCAAGAGGTATTTTTTAAATGCAATAAGATAGAGATTGTTATCTACGTGTCATATAATTTTTAACTTGTTTTTTTAAATTATTTTCTTCACTGTTTCTGACAATATTATTAAAAAAAAAAATAATGTTGTTAATAAATATGAAATAGCAAAGAAGCGTCAGTATTTAATTCACATCTTGACCTTTTTAGTCAAACACGAATGTTTGACCAATAAGAAAAGAGAAAGTGGAGGGTATGACTGTAAATGTCTACTTTGGCTATGTATTATGAATATTATGTCTATTTGGTTCGTTTAATCAATAATTTCGTTTATTAGGTACTTGGGTTTGAAACATTTATTAGATTAACACTGGTTTTTTTAATATGTTGAGAATTTTATCCCTTAAAAAATTAAATGAGATTGTGAAATCTATTGTGAACCAGCTTACATTTTAAATACAAGTTTTAAAAATTTCGATTTCTAATTTCGGAACATAGACATTTATGATTTTTGAAATTCAAAATTCTATTAGATAAATTTGTAGACAATTAATTCTCACGCTTCTAGTTTTGAATGTGTGCACTAAATGCCCCTAAAATCAGATTAGATTTGTAGTTTTGTTTTGTTTTTTTTAGATATAGCATACATAAAATGCTACAATTGCAACACAACTTTCTCAATTCTCATCACAAATGATGGGGGAAATGCTATCTGAAAAAACATCTTTACATATCAAAGAACGTCTTTGAAAAGATGCCAAAGATGCCAAGACATGAGTCATTTTGTTCTTCTCATGAGGGACATGACAAAAACACGAGGCATTAACAAATTTGTCTATAAAAGAAATCTCCTCAACAAAGTTACAAATATCGAGAAAGATAAATCTTTGTCCAAGTCTAATTCCAGAACTAACCGGCACAAATGGGTCGAACTACCAACCATTTTTTTCAAATGGAATGTTGATGTGGCTTGAAAATCTAACCCACCTTCTACATAAACTACGCGTGATAATGAGAGATTCACAAGGAGACCTCGAATGAGTAGCTATCCGGTTCTTTGAACTTGATTTTGATGCACCGTTAGCTAAAATCTTAGCTATTCGAGAATGAAACTCGTAGCCTTATGTTGGTGCACAAATCTGATTGCTTATAGGCTATCAAACAAATGGTAGGCAAATAAGCTAGGTCAAGCATTGTGGGTTGCTGGATTGACGAAATCTTTTTCAACTTCGAAAAAAAAATCATTCCATTTCCTTTAATTTTTCTCTTGTAAATGTAATAAAATTCCTGTATGTATAGCTAAAAATGTCAGATTATGTGAACTAAATGTTGATTAGTCTCCCACATTTCCTAGGTGGATCACAAACCAAATGTTGTTGGATAACTATCTCAAAATTGCCCTAGTAATAGATTTCTTTCTAAAAAAAAGTTACACATATCATAAACAGAAGGATGAGATTAATGAGATTTGTAGTTAAAGGATCATGTATATGTATTAATGGTAGGTCTAGAAAGTATTGAATTGTACTAAAACTTTGTAAGGCTAATCACACGTATTTGTCAAAAAAAAAAAAAAAAAAAAAGTTAATGAAATGTAAGATCACGTTATTTTTAAAAGATAATGTTAACACCAGATTTAAAAAAAGAAAAGAAAAATCTTTTAGGAGTTACAAATTTGAATGTTAAAAAAGTGTCTAATATATTTATGAATTTTAAGATTTGTGTCTTTATAAATCATGAACTTTAGATATTGTTTAATATGTTTTTAAACTTTCAAATATATATTCAATTAACCATTGAATTTTTCAGTTTTATGTTTAACAAGTCAATGACTTATTTGACGTCTTTCAAAACTCGTAGACCTATCCAATACTCAAATTTAAAAGTTAAAAAATTACATTATACATCACTTGATTAATATATATATATATAATAGAGATGTTAGGGGAGGTAATAATCATTTTTAAAATATAATTACTTATTAGACAAAAGAAAAAAAAAAAAAAAAGAATTCATAAAAACACAAACTTGGGCCCATGGGAGGTAGATAAATATCAGAAATTTGACAAGAGGGGGACAAAAGCCGGTGGTCGGTTAAGATTTGTGTTGCGTTTTGAAGAAGCTTTATCCGTGTCAGGTCCGGGTCCCTTCATTTTCGTTTATTCTATTCTTACACCCAATCAAATCCTGCCATCTGGCAACTGCACGTGACCTGACTCCACACCTCAATCCTTGCACGTGCTCATCTCCTATTTTAAATATCACATCGCGTTTGGGACAAAAAATTGATTATTATAATCCTAGTTATTATAATTGAGTTATAATAGTTTGTGTTTAGGATGTTGATTATTTTAATTTGGATTATATAATACGTGTTTAGGGTGTAAACTATTTTAGTAAATAATAAATGTAAATAGTAAAAACCATAGCAAATAGTAAATATGGTAGCAAATAGAAGTTTTGAAATAATATTGACTATAACTAATTGGGGAATGCAAAATAGTATTTAAGATGATGATTATTCTAGTTTAGGATAATCCTTGCCCCAAACACATCCCAAATTCTCAAATCTCTCTTCTCCTAACCATTGCTTACAAATTATACATTTTCAATTCAGACCGTCTTGCTTCAATGAAGGGCTTAAATATTTTTTTTTCCAACTCGGCTAAACAATGAAATTAAAAATGGAGTCCTTTTACTTCTTTCTTATTCATCTATTGATTTGAAAAACTAGATTAACGATAAGTTTGTATTTTTTTTTAAAAAAAAAATAGACCAAATACTTCCAAAGACAAAGGAATTTGAACACTAACATGGTGTCAAACCATATAAACTCTAATACTCAAAGTACTCTCAGATTTATGAGTTGCTTGACAATTGAAAACAATGACTTTAGTCGCACACAAGCTATAAAGATACGTAATTGGCAATCGAACTCACGATTATCCCTCGAACTTAAACTTTTGAAATCGTTGAACCATTATTCATTAGGCGGTTACACTGTCACCACTTTAGATTGTAAACAATGTTTGATTACATTTCCTACACAACTTCTCAATGGTTCCTTTATGAAAGGATCTACACATTTCCAATCTTAATCACTTCGAGGTCCCCCGAAGTCGTTCACGGGTCATCTGAAAAATGGAAAATGATTAAATATGACTTTTTTTTCAATGTTGATGAGCTTAGAATATGGGCTAAATAATAAAATAAAAAAAATGGGGTCTTTTCCTTATGCCTTCTTCTTCTTATATTAACCCAACTATAGTTTCCAGATGCTGATTTGAATAAAAGATTGAAGAAGAATATAAAAGAAGGTGGAGACGAAAAAAAAATCGAAACAAGGAGGGTGGGAAAAGGATAGAGAGGAGATGAATTTAAAAATATTTTATATAAAATAATAAAATAATTATTTAGAAATCTTTTAAATTTATTCTTAAAAATATGGGATTAAAAATGTATGTAATAGAACAAAAGCACTTACTCTTTAAAATCAACTAAAATGTAAATTTTTCCAAATACTTATAACTGTGTCTTTTATCATCTGGGGTTAATTTTTTTTTCTTGAAGTTACTCGACTTTTACCATGAGCAGTGTCACTTCTGTGAAAAATGATGGGACAAGCCTCCTAACTAATGTTGTGGGTTTGAATATAATGAAGGTTGACGTGGCATTAGGTCATTGGTCCACCGCACTACGCTTTTGCTTTTCTATTTGACTGTTACGAATTGAGATGGAGACATAGGTTATTATAGCCATCCAATTATTATTTGTATAAATATTCCTTTGTTAATATTCCTCCTCACATTTTTCAGATTTGTTTTTGAACTGATTCTTAAATCTGACCCCTTTTTTGTTTATTCAAATTCACTTTTTGGTCTAGGTAATAATTTAGGGCTAAGGGTTATCATCAAAATATAATAACCACCATTACTGCAGTAGAAATTATTTCAAAACTTCCAATTAGCTACCGTGAACATTATTTCAAAACCCTCATTTACTACATTATTTATTATTTTACATTCTTCATTTTTTTAATTATTCGTTAAAGTGTTTACAATTTCCTTCTCAAATTAAAATAGTTTACACTTCAAATACATACTATTATAATCCAAACTAAAATAATCTACAACCTAAACACAAACTATCATAACCCAACAATAATAACTTAGGACTATAATAACTAACTCATTGTCCCAAACGTCCCTTAGTTTCTAAATTTATGTACTTTCTGTATTTGTAACCTGACTCTTAAATTTTGTTTGTTTTAATTATTTGTTTTGGTAAGATTTTAATCATAAATCTTGTAGTCACTAAAATATTGTATCAGTGATAGAGCCAGGATATTATGTAAGAGACACAAGTTTAGCTAAATATAATTTTGGATGCATCAATATAATATTCAACTCATATAATATCGTCAAAATGATCATAACCAACTAATATACGGTCAGTGTTAGATCCATAATTACATGTTAGGGGACACGACTTTATATAAGATTAAAATTTTAGCTCATTAACGTCTAAATTTGTGTCATATATAGTTCTTGAACTTTAAAAAAGTTTAAAAAGTTTATACTAGACGACTAATATCTCAATAAGTGTGATTGTAGTGCGTATGTGTGTGCGTGTGTGATGCACGTGTATGTGCGTGTGCGCGAGCATGCGTAACAAAAATTGGCTAAAATAAAAAAGATAATAAAACTATCTCATAATGGAGTCGACCCTGGTGGTCAGCTTACTAAGCACGTCGATATATGTTCAATATATAAAGAAACATTTTATATCTAATAAAAAAAAACGATATATGTATATGTAATACGATACGATGTGAGGGAGACACATTGCCCCCTGACCCTTGATCCGCCCTTAATTTGTATGACAATTGAGTTACTTTAACTTTATCATAATTTTCTTTTATTATTATTATTTTACTTGTGTCTAATATGTTTTGTTTATTAAAATAAATAACATGGTCAAAATCCATTTATAAAGTGATAATCAAACTGAACCAAAAACAAACAAACATACAAAAAAAAATCATTTCTCCACGTCAAGATTGATTTTAGCAAAGACAAATTTGATTTATCTTTGTATAGGTTGATGTCAAAATACGGACGGAGAAAATGCATCCGACTTTCACATGATAATAATAAGTGGATTCAAATGCATGCCATTTCATTAGAAAACGAGGCTCTTGACCTTGGTTGAGTCAAAGCAATTTTTTTTGGACTTTGACCCAAACTCTCCTTTTCTCATGTCTAATTGGGCCCGTAATATGGTTTTCTACTCGAACTTTGTCTTTTTTTTTTTTTTTTTCTTTTAGAAAAATGATAGCCTGCAAATCTACTTAAATTTGAGTATATCCTCTAGTTCAAATCTAACGCGATTAAATCTCGTGTGAATGTCCTGCTTCAATATCCGTTGAAGAAAATAAGAATAGGAAACAAATAAGCATGTCGCAATTTAATTAAAAAAATATAGAAATACTCACTTTTGAAGACCATTCTTTGAGCAATTCTCTTGTCAAGATGTTATGAACAGCTCCACTAATGTATCTTTGTTATTCCCTTATAGAATCATGGCTTGTGGGAGCTTTTTTTGAAAGTATAGGGGAATGAAATAATTTCTTAAGAGAATGAGAAAGTTAAGATTACGTAGAAGGAGAACATGAAAAAAAAAAAAAAAATCTTTTCTCTTTCTTCATTTCACATAAAGTTAAAGGAAAGGAGTTGCTACTCTCCCATTAACTCTCAATAACTCTCCACATGGGAGTTAATTTTTATTTATTATTATTATTATAAATTTCAAATTTTATTTACATTAATCAAGTAATAAATATAATTTATTAAATTTAGTTAATTAATTAATAGTTATTAAATTTAATTTATTAAATATTATATTTAAATCCTATTCAAATATATTTTCCTCTCATAACCTGTATTTTAATGTGAATCTTATTCATATTGATTTTTAGCCTATAGTTGTAACATAAATCTAATTTATATTATTAAAAGTTTGAATCTGATTATATTAATCGTACCATATACAATTATATTTTCTAAATAATTTGAACAATTCAATTCATTGAAAAAACTTTAACAAATCTATTTTACCTTTAGTGAGCTAGCGGGGAGACTTAATGGACATGTAGATTAGAAGCTTCCATGATATGAGATTAATCAATTGAACTCTTTAGTTAAATTAATCAACATTCATTAACTTCTGCTCATCCACTAAAGACCCACAATTGCACTCTTCGCACCGTATATATATTTCTGTGTCCATGGATATAATCGTTACCATTTTTTATCCATGTAATTACCTTTAGTTTCTTAAGTCTTACTGGTCCTCTAATTTTTGGCTCTACCATAAAAAAATCCCTCTCGGGCCAATAAGAGGGAAGGGGTCTCACTATTCAAGACCTGGAATCTGGATGGAATAACTTCTCTACTTTCCTAAAGACAAGAATAAGTAAATTTTATCTTATGTAGTTATGTCCCAGCTCCCTTCTCGGTCCTGTCCCCAAAATGGTAGACATATTGAGGCGGTAACTCGAGTCACTTTTACCTATACAAATCAAAGACCAATCCCTCATAGGCGGGAGTTCATAACTCACTCAAGATTAAGATTGAGTTACTAGCATTATAGTGAAAGATTAATTATTTGCGGTCTAGTTTTATACAAACTCTTTGTATAGGGTACCTCCACTCGCATGTCTACTGTATGAACAACTTAAATCAAATCACTTGTAACACTTACAACATGTATAACATTTACAAAGTGGACCGTATCTGTAGTGTAACTAAAATAAGGTATCCAACCTTATCCATATACCATAGACATTTTAGGATATTAGATCCAATTGTATGTCTACCACATATTGTTCAAATTACATTAAATAATCACGTATCTTAGTTTATTAAGTTGTGCAAGACTAATAAATGAATAAAATACCTCTTTATTTTATTAATAAATAATAATGTCTATAAGATTACAAACTACAGGATTTAACACATAAATACCAACAAAACCCAATACTATGATAACCACATCTTGCTACAGTAAATACTATTATTTATTTTGTATTCCCTATTAGTTACAGTCAATACTATTTCAAAATCTCATTTGCTACAGTATTTACTATTTGCTATAATTTTTACTATCTTACATTCATCATTTTTTATTCTTTACTACAGTGTTTACTATTTCCTTCTCAAATTAAAATAGTTTCACCACAAATACATATTATTATAACCCAGATTAAAATAATCGATACTCTAAACACAAACTATTATAGCCCAACAATAATAATCTAGGACTATAATAACAATTTCTTACCCCAGACGCCATTTTATTGACTCTTAATTTTTTTTAATTATTTGTTTTAGTAAGATTTAAATCATAGATTTCATAATCGATAAGACATTTGTATGATAGTTGAGTTACATTAACTTTGACAAATTGTTTTATTATTATTTTACTTCTGTCTAATATGTTTTGTTTATTAAAATAAATAACATGGTAAAACCCCATTTCAAAAAAAAAAAAAAAAAATCATTTCTTAAGATTAATTTTAGCAAAAAAAAATTTGATTTATCTTTATATAGGTTGATGTTGAAATACGGACGGAGAAAATGTATCTTACTTTCATGTGACAACAACAAGTGGATTCAGATGCATGCCCTATTCACCGTAAAAGCAGGCTCGACCTTGACATTTGGTCAAGTAAGAGCAATTTTTTTTGGGCTTGCAGCCCGAACTCTCCTTTTTTCCCATGTATAATCGAACCCGTAATATGGTTTTCAAATCGAGCTTCGCCCTTTTTATTTGATAGCCTACGAATTCGCTTAAATTTGAGTATCCTCTGGTTCAAATTTGAAGGAATTGAATCTTGCGCGAAATCATGTGAATGCTCGTGCTTCAATATCCGTTGAAGAAAACAAGAACATAAAACAAATAAGCATGTTGTAATTTAATTTAAAAAATGTAGAAATATCCACTTTTGAAGATTGTTCTTCGAGCGATTCTCCCGTCAAGATGTTCCGAACACCATCATTAATGTATCTATGCTATTCCCTAGTAGAATCATGGTTGTGGGAGCCCTTTTTGGAAGTATGAAGAAATGATAGAATTTTTTGAGAGAATGAGAGGGTTAAAACTAGATAGAAAAAAGA
Source organism: Benincasa hispida (assembly GCF_027475165.1). NCBI lineage: Eukaryota > Viridiplantae > Streptophyta > Magnoliopsida > Cucurbitales > Cucurbitaceae > Benincasa > Benincasa hispida. The sequence goes on along the minus strand of NC_143481.1, from coordinate 28,609,840 downwards.
ATATGCAAATAATAATAATAATAATAATAATAGTAAATAAATAAACAAAAAAAACCAAGATAAATAAATAAATATATATATATATATATATATATATTATATATATATATATATATATATATATATATATATATTTCTTATCTCTTTCTTTATTTCACATCGAATTAAGGGAAGAGAGTTACCACTCTCCCACTAACACTGAAAAACTCTCTACATGGGAGTTATTTTTTAAAATTATTATTATTAATATAAATTAAATCAAAATTTAATTTAAATTAATTAATTGATATTTAATAAAGTTGATTAATTAAATATCATATATTTAATTAATATTATATTTAAATCCCATTAAATATTTTTTCCTCTCGTAATCTATAGTTTTAGTACAAATATTATTCTTATTAATTTTTAACCTATAGTTGTGACATAAATCTAATTCATATTATTCAATATTTGAACTTTATTCAAATATTTTATTTTTCTCATATAATAAACTTTAACTTTTAATCTAATTCAAAATTAACTTTATAATATAATGCATTCATATACATTATATTAATTGTATCGTATATAATTATATTCCCTAAATAATTTGAACAATTCCAATTCATCCAAAAACTTTAACACTTCTATTTTTAGCCTTATTGAGCTAGTGGGAAGACCTAGTGGATCTGCAGATTAGAAGCTCCAATGATACGAGATTAATTAATTAAACTCTTTAATTAAATTAATTAACATTCATTAACTGGGGGTCACTCCACTAAAGACCCACAACTGCACCTTTCGCACTACAGTTATATTTATGTGTTTATGGATATAACTGTTACCGATAAGTCAATTCTTCATGAATCGTTTATAATTACAGCTGGGTCAAATTATTGTTTTACTCATTTAATTACCTCTAGTTACTTAAGTCCCACTGATCTTCTAATGAACAGTCTGTTTATAGTCTTACCATAAACAAAATTCCTCTCGAACTAATGAGAGGGAAGGAGCCCCACTATTCAAGACCCGAAGTTGGCACTTAATAGAACAATGCCACTACTTTCCCTAAAGACGAGAAAAAGTAAATTCCGTCTCGTGTAGTTATGTCCTAGCTCCCCACTCAGTCCTGTCCTCAAAATGGAAGACATATTGAGTCGGTGACTTGTGCCACTTTCACCCATATAAATCAAAGGACATACCCTCATAGGCAGGAGTCTATAACTCACTTAGGATTGAGATCAAATTACCAACAGTGTTATAGTGAAAGATTAATTATTTTGCAGTTTAGTCTTATACAAAATCTTTGTATAGGGTGCTGATAACGTGTAGAGATACAAGTTATTTATGAAGGAACTTGTATTGAAGAGATCCTCGAGCGAAAGCAGATTTTCTAAATTCTATTAATTATTGAAAACTAAATTTACAGTAAACCTACAGTAGATGTGCATTTAAAGTTAAACCACAACATGCTTTTACAAGAAATAAAGGGTTCAAGATACACTACCCTTGAAGAACTTTTTTTCACGAAACTCCCTCAAACAGAAACAAAACTCTTGAAGTCCTTCTTCAAGATTTTCTTGTACAATACAAGCTGGACATTACCATAATGAGCATTTGGTATTCTCGGGGTGAGATTCCAGGAGTGGTGGATTCTAACTATTTTGGTTAGGAAGGATAGTTTAGGTGGAGGAAGTAGAAGATTGACAGTTCTCTCACAAACAAGAATACAGAACTTTTCTGTCACTCAATCATTCAGCAAAAAACCAACTTTAGCTGTAGAGGAAGAAGAAAAAAAAAGTTCTTTTATTCCTCTTGCCACAAAATCAGTAACCACCCACTAAGGTGGTTGGAGAGAAAAGAGGGAAGTTATTATTCAAATAATAATAAAATAATATAAATAAATGTGATAACTAACTTATTATATTATATTTATATTAAATTATATGTTAGATCAAATATAACATATAACCTATAGTTTTAATATTGTATCATATACAATATAACATCCCGCGTTATTTGCTTGTTGAAAATGTATTTCTTTTCCTTTTTGGAATTTATCCTTAGTTGTTGGGCACACTTGCTTTTCATTTTTATTATTTAAAAGGGAGAAAATTTTGGGTGGTTAAGCGGATTAAGGGAAAAGATTTATTTAAAATATAGTCTTTTCCTTTATTAGTATTATTTAAAATTTAACTTTTTCTCTTATTATTATTATTATTTATTTATTTTTAAAAATAAAAAAGAGGGAAACCCTCACCTCTCCATAGCAAGTTTTGAAGAAACCCCCATTCTTCCAGCCGCCACTTTCTTTTCTTCTACTGCCACTCCTCAGCCACCGCCTGCCTAAAAATCGTCTGGCCTCTCCTTTGTGCGCGCCCTCCGCCGAACGGTCTAGTCAGCAGTCAAGCCTCCAGCCGGTCAGACCTACATCCCGCCACTCCGTCCGCCAAGGGATGAAGCCGAACGACGACCCAACTCAGTCGTCGCGCCTTAGCCGCCGATTCGTTCCTCCAACCGTCTGCCCGTGCCGTTCTTCGATTGGGCCAACGACCTTTTTCATCTAAGGCACTGCCCAGCCCTTGCTGCCTTCGATTGCTGCTGGTTTTATGTTTGGGTAAGTTGTTTAACGTATCGGTTAATTTTAGGATCATCTACTTGATTTTTGGTTGGATGCTAGGATTGGAGTTTGAAGGAGATTTCGTGCGCTGTCCAGCGACTATTGAAGTTTCTTTTGCGGAGATTTTTGGTAAGTTTCAAGGCTTGGAGAGACTCCCTCCCCCCTTGTTGTTTGGTTTGATGTTGAATCTTTGTGTGTTAGTGAGGTTGTCATTGGATTCAAAGAACATATATTTGGTCTAAGATTATTGAACTATTTGAGATTGTTGGAATATAGACCCTAACTATTATCATTGAATTTGTTTATATTGGAACTTTTGCTTGGGAGTGGTGGAACTACCTTTGGAACCAAGCCACATTTTTTGGGTTGATTTAAGCCTTCCAAAGGCTGTGAGAAGATTAGTTGTGTGGAGTAGAATTTGCGACCAATTTTTGAGGTAAGTAATCTTACTACTGGAACTGTCCACGAGCTAGGCTTTAGTTGTATGCAGCATGGTGAGTGTATGTTATAGTAAATTGTTAGCATGTTCATTGATAGTATGACTTGAATCAAAGTTTGTTCTGGCACGAGTTCTAAATTGTTTAAATACACAATCGTTAGTATGTAATGGTATGTGTTTTCATATGTCGACGTCTGATGTGTTGGTGTTGAGGCATACTTGTATGTTGTAGAATTATGATGTAAGGTTTACATGAATGTTGTATAATATGTTGTTGAGGATTACGTGTATATGATGGAGCCATGGTACCAAGGATTTCATGTATGTTTTAGAATTGTACGGTGTTGATTCGTAGAATGTTGAGACTGTGTGAATATCCTCATTGATTGGTTAGATGCTCACCATTTTTGTGTTTTCTTCGGGATTCACCAGTTTGTGTTTCATTCGGGATTCACCAGTTTGTGTTTCATTCGGGATTCACCAGTTTGTGTTTCATTCGGGATTCACCAGTTTGTGTTTCCTCAGGATTCACCAGTTTTGTGTTTCCTCCGGGATTCACCAGTTTTGTGTTTCCTCCGGGATTCACCAGTTTTGTGTTTCCTCCGGGATTCATCAGTTTTGTGTTTCCTTCGGGATTCACCACTTTTGTGAGCATACTTAACTACAATAGGATAGGACTCAGTTTCTTGTCTGTTTCATGTGCTTATGTGCCATAGGTGGGTATCTAGAGGACATAGATGCCTAGCTTGACCCCAGTGGTGGGGTTACTTACTGAGTATTTCATGCTCATTCTTTCTTATGTTGATGTTTCAGGTAAGGGTAGAGATGCATCGGCAATGACGCAGTGGAATTCGTGATCGTGCCACTGGGACTAGTTTTTACACTTCCGCACCTTGAAATTTGAGTCCTTATTTTCCTCTTAATATTTAGTTTTACTGTTAAAAATTTATTTCTTAGGATTATTTCTTTCGTATACTTTTGTTGGTCTTTAAGAATTTTGGGTACCCTATTATTTGTTTTAACAATTGCATTTAATAAATGTCTTTTGAACTTCTCTTGTTTTAATTAGCATTTAGAGCGTCGTTTTAAATTCTTTGCATGCATTTATTTTAGTAACGACCTTACCTAAGTCCTAGGGGGTCGGGTCGCTACATACAATACAAACTATAGTTTATTTTCTCTATTTTATGGCATTTAATATATTTCTCTATTTTATGGCATTTAATATAAATCATATTTATACTAAATTTAACAACTATGAATCATATTCATAGAAAACAAAATATTTGAATCTCATTCAAATATTTATTTCCTCCCATTAAACAATAATGTATCAAATACATTATGACAATTATATCATATATAATTGAAATAATTTAATTATATTATATATAATTAAACCTCTCCTATTAATTTGAACAATTCAAATTAACTAAAAAATTGATTCTCAACTAAATCTTTTTTAGCTACCAAGAGGACCTTATGGACCTGTAGCTTGAAGTTCTAATGGTACATGAATAACTAATTGAACTATTTAATTACATTATCCATCATCTATTAACTGTCGAATACTCCACTAAAGACCGACAACTGCACTATTCACACTACAAATATATTTTTGTGTCTATTAGATATAACCAATCAACAGTTTGATGAGTCTTTACAAATTGCTCATAAGTACAACTTAGCCAAATTACCATTTTGCCCCTGTAGTTACATTTAACTCCTCAAGTACCACTGATCCCTCTAATGAACAATAGATCATAGTCCTACTATGACTAAAACCTTTGTCGGGCTAGGAGAAGGTGTGGCGTCACATTGTTTAAGACCTAGAATCAACCTTTAAGGGAGCAATTTATCTACTTACCCTTGTTTCGGGGAAGGAGTGAATTCCATCTCGTGTAGCTGTATTCTCAGCTCCCCAATCAGATGAATCCCTAAAATGGTAGGCAAGAGTTCACAACTCACTCAGGATTGAGGTCATGTTACCTATGGCCATCTTGGTGAAATGTAAGTCTCTATTATGAAAGGTGTTATATAATGAGACTAACATTTCGTGGTATGGTCTTATACAAACTCCTCTGTACAGAATAGCCCCGCTCGCATGTCTAATACATATATGATCAAGATCAAATCATTTGTAGCACTTTACAACAATTGTAACACCTACAAAGTGGGCCATACTCGTAGTGTCACCAGAATAAGGTACCCAACATTATTCATCTACTACAAACTATTTAGGTTATCACTTAAACATGATTCACTTGTATGTCTCCACATACATGTTTAAGTTACAACGATAATCTTAGATGTTAGTTTATTAGTTTGTGGTTGCATTAACTAAAATATCGCATATTTTATAACAAAATGAATATAATATCATATATTATTAATCACATAAAGAGTTTGTTCATACAAAGTTTACAAACTATAGAACTCTACGAGATTTAGGGTATGTGATAATAAGAAGGAAGAAAATGAGCCAAGCATGAGTGAATTTATGTGTAAAAATCAAAGTTGTGTTAAGGTACTTAAAACACATTCGCTAACCGTATTTCATGGGCAAAGTGCACCAAAGCTTTTATTTTGCAGGAAAACTCAGGAACATCGCATGCGCTGATCCTTTAAGAAGTATGCAGAGGACACATGCCTCAGGATTTCTAAAGTCGTATAAGCTTATACTCTGACAAATTTCCTGACCATTGACCATGATGCAGCGCTGACATTTTTACCTACCTTGACGAATGATAACAACCAATCAGAGTGAGGATCCCAAAGCAAAGCAGACCAAGGCTTTATAAATAGAGTCTCGGTGCTAGAAGAAAGAGAGGAGCCAAAAGCCGAAAGTCGTAGAGAATATTCCACTTTCACTTTCTATCCCATTTCATCATCGAAGGATAAAGATTCCGAGAGGACTGTCGCCACTTCATCCACTACATTAAATCCATCAGTCTTTACCATTATCTATTGCTATCAACCGCGAGTCCATTTCATTTTTCTTTTTTTAACGTGTTGTAGTACTTGCTTAACTAAGACATTAGACAGCTTGTATTCGAATTCTTCTACTATCTTAATATCATCATCATGTTCATCTCTATCTCATTTCATTTTTATTCATTTGTTATTATCTTCCCCATGAATCACTAAATTCCACAGCGCAAGGGGGAAAGCCACTCTCACGATTTAAATCAAGTTTCAAGGTTCTATCATCACTGCTTAACATATTTTGAAGTTATATTTGCTTGTGAAAGCAGAGACAAGTAATATAACCACCGTCTCAATAGATAAATGGTAGTAGAACTTGTTAAGTGAAGCAAGAAGTATTTATAGAGATAGAAACAACCATTCGTTCTCAGTACTCCCTCCCGTGCGTCATAGAAATAAGACTAGTAGAGGCAATCATCAGGAGGTATGCACCAATCAGGAGTATGAACCATGATTGTGTCTCAAGTAAGATTTATTGAGTCAATAGTCACTTTCCCTCAAGCCCTTTCATATCCATATCTTTCCCTCGTTTAGTTTGCAACATCACACATTTACGCACTTGTGACTCTTATCAGGTTTTTGGTTACTTAGAATTTCCTTATCGCACTTATTTAAGCTTTAACATAAACAAATTGCATCTTTTGATTCTCGTGCATGAATCATTGTTGTTCAGTGCAATCATTTCAAATCCCTGTGTTCGACCTTAGGTTATCCTAAGAAATTCGTGATTAGGTTTCACTTGGCCGGTGAATGAGAAAACTTGTCATTGGTGTATGTTTATGAAGATTGATCGCATAGACTCATTATCTCATAGCAATTTTGAGCTACGAAATCATTGCATCTTTTATTTACAGTAGGTACCCCACTCGCATGTCTATTACATGAACAACTTGAATCAAATCGTTTGTAACACTCACAATACCTGTAACATTTACAAAATGGACCGTATCTATAATGTTACCAGAATGAGAAACCTAAATCCATCCATATACTATAGACCTTATAGATTATTACTTGAACATGATCCGACTGTATGTCTACCACATACTATTCAAGTTACATTAAATAACAATGTATCTTAGTTTATTGGATTAAGTTGTGCAAAACTAATAAATGAAAAAAATACCTATTTATTTTGTCATTAAATAATAAAGTTTACAAGATTACAAACTACAAGATTTAAGACATAAACTTCAACAAAATCTACCTACAACAAAGTTATATATGATTCTTAAATAACGTCCCAGAGAAAAAATATTGTTATCAAGAAGAGAAGTTTTCAACACCAAAATAAAGTTGAATGTGAAAAGTCTACCAGTAATTTGAATTTTATTTCATATGTCGAAAAGAATATAAGATTGTTTGGATTTTAAAATAAAAAATAGTTTAAAAGTCTATTAACAAATAGTTTAAAATTTTGCTAATGTTAATTTTTTACCTCGTTAAAACATCAATTTTATTTTATTAAGTTCAATAAACGTGAATGAGAGGTAAAATGTACCCTTGTACATACAGTTACCCAAACTACTCTTTCTTCATCCAACTTCTTTAGCCACTTCCGAATCTATCACAGCAACATGTTGAGGGCTTATTGTCTGAGGATAGGTTAAGGCATGGCCCTCTAGACTTGCTTCTCATGATAAAGGGGTTGATAAACGAAACTGACTTCTCTCGATCCTTGCTTCCTTCTGATGGATAATAAATGTATCATCTATTCGACTATATTTGGTCGATCCATGTTAGTCTTTTAAGATTTCAAAACATGTATTTTAGTCATTACATCTTGGAGAAACAAAATAACCATTTTGGTCCTCCCTTAATTTGGTCACATAATATTTTGGTTAAAGAATACTTTTTGTTTCTGAAACTTTTATAGAAGTAACAATTTTGTCCCTAACCTTTAGTTGGTAATGAGTTAATCTATATACTGTTAGATTTGTAACAATTTAGTCTATGAAGTTTAATAAATAACAATTTAATCTCTACATTTATAATTTATAACGATTTAATTTTTATCGTGAAATTTTTTGTTTGATTTAATAAAAAAAATTATATTTGTAGATCAATAAACTAATCCAAGAGTAATTTTTTATGAACTATAAATAATAAGTTATTACACTATAAAATTAACACTTAATTTTAATATATCTTGTTCACGACAAGGATTAAATTGTTATGAATTTCAAAGTGTAAAGACTAAATTGTTACTCAATAAAGTTTAGTGACTAAATTGTTACCAGTTTGAAAGTAAATTATTACTAATTATAGTTCAATGACTAAATTGTTAGTTCAGGACCAAAAGTGTTTTTTAAAATAATATCTTTTATATAATACATACTTCAACTAAGGTATATATGTAATTTCAATACATACCCTCTGATATATGTTGGATTTAGTAAATCTCATGGATCTTGTTATTTGTTTAATAAAATAAAAAGTATTTTATTTGACATTTAGATAGAATTAACTCAATCCATTATACTAAGATCTGAGGTTGTTTAATGTAATATGAATAGTATGTGGTAGACATACAAGTGGATCATGTTCAAGTAATAACCTAAAAGGTCTACAGTATATGGTTAAGGTTGGGTTCCTTATCCTAGTGCCACTATAGATATGACCCGCTTTGTAATTATTACATGAGTGGTAAGTGTTACAGACGATATGATCCATATTGTTCATGTGGAGACATGTGAGTGGGGGTATCCTGTATACAAAGTTTATATAAGACCGGACCACGAGATGATTGGTTTCTTAGTTTAACACCGTTGCTTATAGAAACTAACTTTTCACTAGGATGACCATAGGTGACTTTGACCTTAATTCTATCTGAGTTATGAACTTCTGGCTATGAGGATAATCATTTGATCTATATAGGTAAAAGTGGTTTGTTTCGCCGACTCAATACACCTACCTTTTTGGGGATTTGTTTGAGTGGGGAGCTGGAACACAACTACACAAGATGAAATTCACCCCTTCTCGTACATAGGAAAAGTAGATAAATTGCTCCCTTAATAGTTGATTCTGGATCTTGAAAAATGAGGTCTTACCCTCTCATTGGCTCAATAGGGTTAGTTTATAGTTGGATTATAAACTATTTATTCATTAGATGAATCTGTGATATTTAAAGAGTTAAATGTAACTACATGGGTAAAATAGTAATTTTGACCAGTTGTAGTAATCACGAGCAATTTGTAAATGGTCAACTTATTATTGATTGGTTATATACAATGAACAAAAAAATATATTTACAGTGCGAATAATGCAGTTGACAGTCTTTAGTGAAGTGAACGACAGTTAATGAATGTCGATTAATCCAATTAAAGAGTTTAGTTGATTAATCTCTATCATTGGAGCATCTAATTTGTAGACTCATAAGGTCCCATTGTTAGCTCGATAAAAGCAAGGAATAATTGTTTTTGGAATAAATTTAAGTAATTGATTATATTATGTTTAATATAATGTATAATATATATTGACACATTATGATACATAGTTAATTATAAAATATGATTTATAATTAAACTATATAATATGCGAGAGAAAATTTTTGAATGAGATTCAAATATTATTTATATACATATTATATTATTTTAATAATGTAAATGATAACTCCCCACTTAAGGAAAATTATGATGATATATCGTGAGAGGCCCTCCCTCTTCTCTTATCTGTGATTTTTTGGAAAATCACTATGACAACAGTTTGGCAGGAAAACTCACAGATGTATGCTCTTTCAACATCCCTAGAAAAATTTTCGATGCCAAAAGCGTTTGAAGTCCACACATCCAAATTTCCCGTTCCTTTGAGAATAACAAGGTTGTTGCTTGGTGGTGTCCTTCTTAGAGGAAGAGTTCCTGTGGTTCTACAAAGAGTTTGCTCGTGATCTCGGAGGGAAATTTTATGAAGAATTCTTGTTCGACAAGGGTAAGTTTCCTCTTCTTTAATTTCCTTGTAGAAAGCATGCTTAGACTTCTGGTATGTTTATCATTTTATTTAGAGTATGTTTGCATTCTTCTCAATTTATTCACTATATATAAATTGAATTCAAATTGTACGACATTCTCACACTTCTGCGAGAAATTTGATTATTTCAATATATATGTTTGAAACTAAGTCATTCACAATCACATAGATCTGATTTTTAGTTTGATAATATAATATTTTAACTAATCAAAATTATTTGTAAATGAGAATGTTAATAACTTAATTTTTAATTATTAAACTTTTATAAAAAAAAGTGTCATTATGTTACGAAAGACAATTCGAATATTGTAATGATGAAATAAATAAAAATATAGTGGAAGGGAAAACAATTAACAAAAAGAAAGAAAGAAAAAAAAAAGGGAAAAAAGAAGTGAAAGCAAATAGCATATTCATTGTACCGAAATAATGGGGGAAGGGACAAGAAAAGATTCTGCAACTTGTGAATGTACGGACATTAAGACACGTCATTCCAATTCCAGTGGGTGCGCGCACATGGGATTCTTCTCCGGGGGCCGAGCCTCCGGTTTTCGTGGCGGATTTGTCTTATCACGTGTGGCCGCACGTACGATAATCGACGTGCATAAGCTCCACTGTTGCGGCGAGAGATTTTCATTTTGTATATTTGTTATGATTGGGACCCACCGCCACGTCAGAATATGCAAAAATCCCAGTTCGCAAATCCACGAAATTGTTAATTCACACAACTAAATTTAACCATTTCATAAATGTTAGGTTGAAAATTTTCCCATACTACAATAGGAGTAAGATATAGAAAATATTGATGTTGAGATTTTAATTTTAAAGATAGATGAATATGTTTATAATATTATGGATAGATTTGTCGAGAATTCTAGAGGAGTTGAGTTCAAATAATTTATGAAGGAATTTGGAGTGATATTAGAGAACTCATGGAGAGCTTAATGGAAGTCTCGTGGTAGTGGTACAAAGTCATAACATACAATCCACGAAAGAATTAACCCGAGTGTTTAGGAGGGGTGGAATTGCAATTGCCCCAAGTGTAATGACCCAACAATTTTGTGGATAAATTATGCTTCGTTATGAGACTATAGGTGTCTATTACATAATACCGATTATATAAATCATCAAAATCCATCGTTAAAGGTATGTCAAAAACACTTCATACTCCTCTCTATTACCATTAAATCCATTTTCTGGTATCAACAAATAAAAACATGAATATCGAAAAAATATTTTTAAAATAAAAATATTATATAAATTGTTTTTTCCTCAAATATGACAATTTATTTAAAATAATATTGTAGCTACTTCCAAACTTAATTACCGACGGTATATGAATTATGGGTATTTATCAAAGATATTTATTTATTTTTCTTTTGAGATATAAGAAAGAATTTTCTTAAACCTTAATATTGATGTTAAGCATTTCCATTTATGGATACATCAATATTTTAGTCATTAAGTTTAGTTAATATTTTCATTAATTGGTTGCCACATCAACATCCTTTAATAATCATATGGGATAAATAACATTAAAAAAATTACTCAAGAAATAAAAAAATTCTAGTTATAGAAAATTTTGAGTGATATATATGTTACCTCAAGATCAAATAGATGATATATCATTATTTTTATTTTAAGCAACATTAAATAATTACTTAGGAAACAACAAGTTCTATTAGAACATAGAAAGTAGGTACTCTTGGAGTATGAGTTTTTTTTTTTTTTTTTTTTTTAGCGCTAGTATATATGTTAAACATAAGCTCACAAAAGTATGAATTTTCTCTTTGGTTTAATTATAATAAATCAACAATATTTTATTTAAAATATACAATTAAAATTTTTACAAAAAAAAATGTATTAAATCACTAGAATGTTTGTTAATTAGTTAACAATATCTTGAATTTAATTAGTTAAATTAAGCCAGTGTATAAATTTAATTTTCAATCATTATAACTAATTAATTTATTGATTAAGAATCATTCATCAATTATTTGTTTAGATCAATTTAATTAGTTTATTTTTAATTAATAGATCATAATTAAAACTTTGTTTTGGGTGTTTTTTTTTTTTTTTTTTTTTTTTTTTGTTAAGATTCTGTAGGATTGTATCAGCAACAACAGAAGCAACAAAGATCATTTAAGCACTCTAATTCATTAATTCTGACAAAATATGAAGTATGTTCTTGTAAAAAACAATGAGTTTCATGACATACCTTTGTAGAATCTCTTCAAAGCTTAATCTCCAGTTGCAATCTTCTCCAAATCTTGTTGTAGACTACCTCAAGATCTTCCCTACTTTGTGCTCTAGATTGAGTTGTGGGATTCAAAACAAGCTTGAATCAGGAGATGAAGGAGAATTGCTCACAGCAGCAATCTGGTTGAAGAACTCTTTCTTCCGCACGAATTTTCTCTAAAATTCTCTCTTGATTGCATGCCCGAAATTCACTCCAAACTCTTCAATATATTGCCGACCATCACAAGGCAATAATGATGGCTTTTGTGTGAGGAAATAGAAGATGAATAATGGAATATCATGTATTTCCATTTGTGTTTTGCATTTTCCAATTTTCTAACTTTATCTCAAAATCAAAATTTGATATCTCCAAAGTCTATTTTGATTTTAAAAACTGAAAAATAAAATTAATTTCATAAATTAATTTTTAAATAAAACTTAATTAATTTATATCAAATATTAAATTAATTTTTACACATATGACATATCCATCCTTATATATTTAAATCATGTTTAAATATAAATTATCCTATTCCATTTAATTTTCAAATTAAACACGTAATTATATCTCATATAATTACTAATTCCCTTAATTCTAATTTGAACGTTTCAAATTAATTTATCACCTTATTCTAGAGCTAGTCCATTACGAGCTAGTAGGAAGACCTCGTGAACCTACAAATCCTGGGCTCTAATAATGCAAGATTAATTGGCTAAACTCATTAGACCAAATTAATCCTGATTAGTTAACTAATGAGTCACTTCACTAAAGCCCATAGTTGCACTCCCCGTACATATATCGTGTCCACATGATTTAACCATATTCAGCAAGTCGACCATTCACAGGTTGTTTGTAATAACGGTTGGGTCAAATATTTGTTTTACCCCCAAGATTACGTCTTATTCCTCAAGTTCCTACTGATCCTCTAATGAACAATTGGTTCGTGATCTAATCACTAAACCAAACTCTCTCAGCCCAGTGAGAGGGCGAGGCCCTTGTTCAAGACCTGGATTCAGTACTTGAGAGAACAACCTTTCTCCTATCCCTAAATCGGGTAGGCGTGAACTCCGTCTTACACCCTATTCCCCAGCTATCTATTCGGTATTTCCCCTGAAATGGGAGTCTTATTGAGTCAGCGCTGTTGAGCTAACCCTCACCTATTTAATAAGGATAATCCCGAATAAACAGAAGTTTGTGGTTAACTGAGGATTAAGATCGAGTTACCTAGGTCATCTAGTTGAAATAGTCAGTCTTATATAGTAAATAGCGTTATAAAGTAAGAGTGACTTATTTCTGGTATGATCTTATGCAAACTCATTGCATAGGACGCCCCCACTCCTCATTTTATAACATATACAAATCAGGATCACATCGTATATAGTACTTTACAACTCTTTGTAACAACTATAGAGTAGGCCGCATCCAATAATGTTACCAGAATAAGGTATCCAACCTTATTCACCGACCATGAATCATTCTGACAATTTACTCAAACATGATCCATTTTTATGTCTCCACATAAAATCCAAGTACTCATGCAATAGTCATGGGTCTTAGTTTATTGAACTTTCATAAAATTTATGAAATCAATAATAAGTTTATTAATTATAGAAAATGTTTATCATTTTACAAACGACGAGTTTTAGGACATAAAATCCAACAGATTCATTGTCAACGTATAATCATTTTTTTTTATCTTATTTATTAAAATATATTTCCTCATACTATTTAATTAATATTGGTTTATATTAAATTTAGATTATATTTATAATACAATTAAATAATATGTCATTAGTAAATAAATATTCATATAGTTTTTAATTAAAATATTTTCTTAATTCATTTTTATAGAGATAAATATTTTAAAATAATGTAACTAATAATACTCATTAAATTTGTTCACACAAAATTTTCATAAATAAATTAGTACGTGGAATGAACTTGAATTTTACTTATTTGTATGTGAGTGTTGAATAATCTCTAATATTTATCATCCAATTCTCTCTCTCATACATGTACTTGACTCGATGGAAAACATTTATTTTAGAGCAAAGTACGTTATGTTGATCTTGTACGATGAAACTTGATTAGTTAATCTCGTATTTTAGATCTTGTACGTTAAATCAACCTTTGGTTTGTTGATCTTGTACACTAGATCGAAGTCTTGAGTTTGAGTCTTCAAGGATTATTGACTCTTTAGAAGTTTAGGGAGCCTTTTGAGGGGTCGTTTGATCTAAAGTTTTTAGATGTCCAGGAATTAAGGATAATTAAGAATTATAAACCTGAAAATAAGATTGATGAGAATCAATGATGATTGTGTTTGGTTGTGCATAAACATGCTATTTGAATTTTATGAGAACAAATTATTTTTGTATTTAATTGATAAATCAAATGTGACAACTCTATAAAATTTTATATATTAGTTGATATACAATAAATTCAATTCAAAATTTTGATAAAAATATTTATTTAACAATCAAATAATAATAATAATAAAATTATTAATTACAAGTATTTGTAAAATGAGTAATTTATAACTAAAGTTATTAGAATAACAGGCAATTATCAAGTATTAAATTAAACCAAATTTACATTTCAATAATTAATTTATACCATAATAATTTAAAACAAAATAATTTAATTTAATCTTAATTCATTGAACGGAAAAGTATGAGAATAAAATGATAAGAATGAAAGGAAATAAAATAATAAAAGAAAAGAAAAATAAAATATAAAAAGTTGAATAATAAATAGAATGAAGAAGGAAAAATAAATATATTAAATAAAAAATAGAAAAGGAAAACATGTAAAAATATCACATAAAGTACAACAATGATTAAAAAAAGTTCAAATAATAAATATAAAAAGAAGAGAAAAATAACAAATAAAAGAAGAGAAAAAACATATGGAAAAATTAATAAAAATGAAAGAAAAAAGAAGAAACAAAAGTGGAGATTTATTAAAAAAACTCATCAATTATGGTGGGAATAAAAAACAGCGAAATATTTTCTCAAGTAAATACATCAAATTTTCCAACCAAATAAGTATTTTATATATTCATGTCCATTCCCACTATTTATTCCCTCAAATCAAACGACCTATGATAGTTGGAGAATTGTCTCTAGGCTGTCTTTAGACTTCTAATTTATGAACCCTAAATTGAAGAGAAACATCTGTATCTATAGCGTCCCGCAGGATCATGTGGACTTGGTTTGATTTGTCCATGGATCCGACCCTTATGTTTAACTAATTAGATTTTTTGGTCCAGTTAGACCTTGGTCCAAATTAAACTTTTTTTTTTGACTCAATTGAATATGACCCAAATATTAATCTCAAATTTAACCAAATTAGTTCATTTGTAATTTCGTCGTCAATTTAAGAACTGACGTGACAATTTATGATTGATTAAAATTTCGTATTCAACAAATGCATCAGGTTTTAGATTTATGTACATATATGCATGGATGGATGAATTTTGAAAAAGATAGACTAACAATCAAAATACAAGTGATATGTTATTGATTTTGACTCGATTTAATGTATGGATTTAATCAAATTATAAATTTGTTGTTTTGAACTTTACATATTCGACACACATTTTTTATGCCAGCTTCTCAAAACATGAATTTGGTGTCAAAGTTTTGATTTTATTTTCTTGGCATAAGTTTTGATGTACGGCTTGAATTTGAAATAAAATTTGGAAATATACTCCAAAACTTTATTATTTGAGACATAAATCAAATGTACCATAAATTTATTTAGGATAAAAAATTAAAATATGCCGAAATAAATTTGGAATGTTATCATAACTTTATTTGGTTTGAGGATAAAAATCCAAACTTGGATGATTTAGATAAGAGACAAATTTGAATATGTTCAAAGTTTAATTTCGGAAGAGTTTGAGATGTTGTTTACAATTTAATTTGACTTGAGAATAAAAATCCAAATTTAAATAATTTGGATTTTGGGAAAAATTCTTGACAATTTGGAACCTACCTAAATTTTAATTCTAAAACTCACTATGAATTTTAATGGTAATTCGAATAGTGCCCAAACTTGATGGACATGAAATAAGAGGAGAGCTAAAGGTGAAAATATCGGTTGTAAGCTTTTGAAGAGTGATAGCTAAAAATATAAGAATGGGAAGAGAGTATAGTGAAGAAAGAAATGGTGGAATGAGGAGAGAATTAGTGGTTTTATTAAATAAGGAAACACAAATACAAACAATGGTTTTTCTTGTGGAAAGAGGAAACAACACTAAACCTAATTTGACATAATTTTTAAGGGTTGTTTAGATTCGCTTATTATTATTATTTTTAATTCATTCCCATCAAAATACTTTTGATAAAAACTATTTAAAATGAAAATTCTCATGTGTTTTGCAACCTTTTTTTTATAATTTTTTATATATTAAAAATATTTTTTAATTAATGTCGAATTACAATAAAGAATGACTATAAAATAACGTAAACTAGTAATTTAAAATAATGGTTGTCAAGATAATTGGTGGTGATCGTCAGTGTTAATGGGCGGAGGTGGCCGTTGGAGGTGACTGATGGTGACGTGAGGTGGTTATCAGAGCTGGTGGCCAAAGTTGGTTAGCGACAGTAGTAAGAGGTGGTTTTCGAAGCTGAGTAGTGATGGTGGTCGGAGTTGGTTGGTAGAGGGTGGTGGTTGCCACGACAACATAATGGAAGTGAGTAAACGACTTTCGAGGGTATTTTGATAATTTTAAGAAATGTACAAATTATGGAGAGATTAATTATTAAATATTCAAAATTCAATCTTTCTAAAAGTTGATTTTAGGTATTTATTCTAAAACAACTTATTTCATATACACATTTTTTCAAAATGTTATTTTGTATGGTTGTCCAATACTCCATTTTTTCCTTTCAAAATGACTTTTTCCCCTCCAAAATAAAAATAAAAACCAAACATCCTTATAATTGGGATTATAGCATAGGTATTGTCAGAAGTGCAAACAAAGTCTCATATTGGTTAAAAATGAAGTGATCATGAATATACAAGTGAGCACAATTATCCACATCAATATGAAACTTTTAAAAAAAAAACCAAAAACAAAATCACGCCGTGGACAATATCTTTTAACAAAGTAACTAAAGGGGCATGCCCTAACCCAAAGTATAATGGGTCTAAGAAGAGATGTTTGGCCTCGGCCGTGTAGGTTATCTAATTATTCTAACGTGACTTCTCTCTTATGTAGATGCAATATATGTAGATGGCTCTGATGGTAGGAGTGTTCAAAAAACCTGTTGACCCAAACAAATAGGATCAACCCAATCCAACTCGCACAATTTGGGTTGGGTTCAAATAAATGCAAATTTTATGAGTTGGACTGGTTCATGAGTTTACATAAAATAACTCAAACCAGCCCGAACTTATAATTTTCAAAAAAGTATTTTTTTTTACTTATGATACCATTATATGCATATATTTATTTTAATTTATTTAATTTCATGTTTTTCTTGGATGATTTATTCTATAACAACTCCTCAAAATAATTTTGTAGCATTTCGAAAAAAAATTCATATTATAAATTGGAAGCAAGTCGTTAATCTTAATGCAATATATGAAAATAATTAAATAAAATTTTTACATTTAAAAATTTTAGTTATCTTTAAAACAAAAATTTAAATAAAAAACCCGAACAACCTGAACCAATCAAATCTAAATGTTTCATAGTTGGATTGAGTTCATTATTTGATAAGTTTATTTGAGTTGAAAAAACTTACAACTCAAACAATTGAGTTGAAAAAACTTACAACTCAAACAATTGAGTTAAGTGTAAAAAATGTTTCAACCCAGCCCAATTCAACCATAAACACCCTATCAGATGGAAGGATGAGAATACGGGTTTCATGGACAAAACAAAGGCCCAATAGAGAGCCCGAACTCATTAATTTGGGCCGGCCCAATAAATTCCTCAAAATGGATCGGCCTAAAATGAATGAAGTCACGAGCAAAGCATGAGGTCAGTCGTATGGGATTCTTCTGACGGATGCATCCCACTGAAACTCGCTCGTGTTCGGCACCAGGCAATCCGGCCGTCTAAAGCGCCCCCACGGCGGCTCCGTTCACCGATAACTGCCCCTGTGCGGCGGCAGCTCTGCTGCTCAGCCATGGCTTTTACATCTGCCATTCCTTAACATCAAATATCAGCCAAGTTCCACAACCTTCCCTTCGCTTCCCTACTCTTTTCGTTCGACCTCCTCAAACAACATTGCACTTCGATTTTGGTGCTTGGCAGCGTCTTCGAATTGGTGCAATTCCGTAAGTATTCTGTTTCCGGAGCTGTACAGGAAGTTGAAGTCTCCGTACAGAAGGATTGGAGGCTTGGACCGGCCGACCTGAATAAAATCTAAGTATGAGAACGGGAAAAAGCAATCAGGAAGACGAAGAGTACGAGGAGGATGAGCTAGTTGCCAAAAGAGAGGGGCCTTCTTCTACTTCCAACGCTATTAGTAACATCGGAAACAGCAAAGGTATCTTGTTTTTTGCTCGCTGACCTATTTCTTTCTATACTAGATCCAATTTTCCCATTACTGATGCAGTGCGATATCATGCTGACATGCCCATAGTTTGCGCTTCTTATTTCGGTGTTTATTTCTTATGCTGCTACCTCGTGTTCTGGTTTCGATTCTGTTATCAGCTGTGAATTTCAGTTGACCATTTTGTTCTCCCTGTATACAAGTTCTATCCTTTGATCATATCTATGAAACTCCAACGGGTAAATCAATTAGCAACTTCTTATTCTAGCATCTGTTATTTAGAATTTTGATCATCAGGGAAGCTTCGTTTCAAGGGATTGATTTATTTTTATTTAAGTTATTTATTTATTTTAAATGCAACTGAACATGGAACCAGATGCGAAGAACAACGATAAGGCTAATGCCATACGGTCGAAGCACTCTGTCACGGAGCAGCGCAGAAGAAGCAAAATAAATGAGAGGTAATGTCCACAAAAAGTCATTCAGGAGTTTCAAGATTGTTAGAGAGCTTATTGTGATCACAACTTGCAGGTCCATTTGTTCTATTGTTCGTGAACCATGCTGCATAATGATTTTTTTCTCTCTGGTTATTAACATATTGTAGAGAATATGAACATCCTATCTATGATCTGAGAAGGATTTTCCTTTATAACTGGAGTTTTGCGTTATGGGTGTCATTTGTTCTTAAGCCTTAAAGGAACCAGTCCCCCCGCCTGAATGATGCAATTAAATTTCTGTCTTACATCTGTCAACATTAAATGTGTAGCCCCTGACCAACCTCTATCTCATTTCAGATTCCAGATTTTGAGAGATCTTATACCTCATAGCGATCAAAAGAGAGATACTGCTTCATTTTTATTGGAGGTATACTGTCGCTTATTGAAAATGAGACAATGTTGAATCGAATCTGTAAAGTATCTATTCTTCTTGTGCTACATGGTAAAATTTTTCACCATCCATTGACTAAAATTAGTTTTTTGATGCAGGTGATTGAGTATGTTCAGTATTTACAGGAGAAGGTGCAGAAATACGAGGGTTCATATCAGAATTGGAGTGGGGAACCTACTAAGTTAATCCCATGGGTGAGTACCAAATGCTCTTCCTTTATTTTGTTTAGGAGTTATCATTCACTAACTTGGTTGTCAGCTTTATTTGTGTAATAACATTGCATAAGATTAGACATGGGAGCTGTGTCCCTCATATCTTAAATTGTGGAGCTACTTGTAACTCACTTTATTCCTCTCTGTTCCTATATATTTCATATGACCTGTTCTGTTCTATTCTCTTCCTATAACTTAGTTTCCAGTGTTAGGCTGGGGCTGGGCATAAGCCACATTCACTAGATTGTAACTGGAGGTGGGAAATGGAAGCAAAATGTTGTTTTGGGATGATGCATTGGTAGATGATTATCCTCTAAAAAGCACATTCCTCAGCTCATAAAATATGGACTAAGTTGGTTGTGAGAAGGATTTTGGGGATGAATATATAAGGAGGTGGAGAGTTGCCAAAGAAGTCTGTCGAAGAGGAAATTAATTATGTTAGTCTTAGTAAAAACTATCTACCCCCAATGACCAGAGATATTGAAGATGTAAAGGTTTGGACGATATGCCATTATGGAACTTTCTCAACCAAAAGTTTTACTTATTAAGCTCACAAATATAGAGTTTGATCTTGATAAGAATGCAATTAAGTTGGTGCCAAAGGAAAAAATCTAGAAGAAAACTAAAACTTTCCCTTGGACCACCTGAATCGAATTTTGAAGTTTGAAGCATTAAATGTTGTCTGTGGAGGTTGTTTTGGTGGGGTGGGTGAATTTGCGAAGGCGATGACCCCACTGGATAATTTCTTTGATTAGGTTAGTTCTATGCAAGAAAATGAATGAGATTTATCCGCATGTGCTTTCACTGCAATGATGGTAAAAGAGTATTTGAATGTAGATGTAGTTATAGGATCATCTAATCTACAATGGGTCTTTCATCCCTCTATTAGACGGAGTGTCCCATCATTACTGTATGGAGGTGATTTAAGTCGGAAGACAGAGATGGTTGGTGTCAACCTATCCACAGTGACGTGGGAGCTGTGGTTGTAAAGATATCATAGGATATTTAACGGTAAGGCCTTGGATGGAGACCAAGGTGGTAGGGTAGAGAAGTCTAGAGTTAATGCTTCTCAGTAACTTTTATTAGAGAAATAGATATACTTTATACCCCATTTAATTCAGTCTGGAGGACCTGCTCATAAACTTCTAGTGGGGTGAACTGGAATTTTGATATCTCATAAACTTCTAGGGAAAAAGAAGTTTGGGTATAAAGCTAAAAGACTTCGTACTATGCATGCCTAGGGGTCACTGGGTTCAAAATCCTTCAAAGCCATTAAACTGCAAATATCTTGCCTATATCTCGGCGATAAACTGTTAGGGGGTGTTTGGCCCCCCCAAGTTGGGTTGGGTTGGGTTGGGTGAATAAAAAAAATCCACCCACTATTTGGTTCACCAATTATTAAAGAGGTTTATTACCTCGTTATTCGCATCAACTCTCCCAATTACTCTTCTCCTATAATAATTATCAACTTAACTCAACTCAACTCTGCACGTCAAACGTCCCCTTAGTCATATTAGATAGTAGGCTCCCTTTTGACCTAGAATAGTTTGGATGATTTCTGGGAAATCAATAAAAATGTTGAGAGTGATGTAGCATTACTTGGTTTAATTGGTTTCCAGTTGCTTTGTTTATTCACCGTGGGAGTTCTTTATTTTTATAGTAGTCACTGTGGTGATTGTATTAGTTTTACCGTGGCTGTTTATTTTGTCTATAAATAGTTACCTTTTGGTAAACCCATTTTACCATGGGTTACTTTGTTTTTCAAGGCTTGTTTGTAGCCTTTATTAGTGGTATCTAGGTTGTAAGAGGTATTATTCAATCAAATTTCATTTCAAGATTTCTCCAAGATTTGTTATACACTAGTTTTGGTATTAGAGCCCCTTGACGAAGGGACTATCATGGCCGATCAAAAGAATCTCACCACCTCCAGCAGTGGTGCAGATCAGACTGGGGTATCAGAGCCCCTTGACGATGGGACTATCATGGCTGAGCAAAAGAATCTCACCACCTCCAGCAGTGGTGCAGATCAGACTGGGATATCAGAGCCCTTTGATGAAGGGACTGTCATGGCTGAGCAAAAGAATCTCACCATCTCCAGCAGTGGCGCAGATCAGACCTGCGAAGGGGCTGAAACTCTCACCCCACAAGAAATCTCTCAAGGATTCCATTGTATGGAAGAATCCATGTTAAAATTGGGAAATAACCTATTGGTGGTTCACGAAATGGTGCTGGCTTTATCCAAGAAGATGGATAGAATGTTCACTCAGCCAATTTATATCCCACAGCAAGGCTCTGACGCAGCAGTACCTGCTTGCACACTGAAAGACAGCAACTGCACAATCCAAGAAGACAACAAGAACGAGCAAGAAACCTTCAACCACCTCCTAACCAACCAATTCCAAATTACTACAGAGAAGAGGAGCAACATCTTCATCAAAGACCCATTCAAGAATCGACAAGATTGCTGCAAGAATTACCAAGAACTCCCACAGTGACTAAACAAAGCAACTGGAAACCTATTAAACCAACTAAATGCTACATCAGAGGGGAATTCGGGGCTCCCTAACTACACTAAGGTCTTAGTAGTTTTTGTTTTTTGTTTTTCCTTTTTCTTTTTGATGCAGTAATATTTGTTTCTACTCTAGGATTTGAGTTCAACATTTATAACGCAAGTTAATAAATTTTAACAGATTGCTTGATTATGATCTTACCTTTTTCGACCTTATTTGCTTGCTTTGGAGAATGGTGGATTCTTAATCTCTTATAGGATTTGTATATTTCCTTGAATCAGGAATTTTGTTCTGCTGAGGATCTTCTCTATTTAGTATTTTAAACTTTACTGTATCATGCAGAGAAATAGTCATTGGCGCATGCAGACTTTTGTTGGCCATCCACAATCTGTAAAAAATGGTTCTGCTTCAGGACCAACGTATTCTGGGAAGTTTGATGATAACAACATTTCGATTTCACCAGCCATGCTTGCAAGCTCACAAAATCCTCTTGACTCCCACTCAGGCAGAGATATTCTACAGGACGCCGACATAACAAATAAAGTTCCACATCCCATGTCTCTGGAAGGAAATATGCATGCTTCTATCCGTAGTGACACCGTTCTCGATCAATCGCTCCACATTCCAATTTCTGATGCACAGACAACAGAATGTCCCATCACCAACAATGCATCAAACCAACCGGAAGAGATGGCTATTGAAGGGGGGACAATAAGCGTTTCAAGTGTTTATTCAGAAGGGTCAGTTGTAAGATATTTAATACTTATTTTTGCTTCAAGTATTTTGGTAGGCTATGGAGATTCAATGAGCTGAAGGTTTTATTCTTCTTCCTATTTTATAAATATAGTAACAATAATGATTTAACCTTTAGTAGAGCTTGTTCAAGTCCCAGCATGTATAGGATGTCTGCATAGTTTCTTTTGGAGGCGTTCATTTGCATGGTCTCTTCCTAGGATTTGGTAACAGCTCTGGACCTTGGTGCTGAGCAGGTTTATGAACAGCTTGGCTCAAGCTCTGCAGAGTACTGGACTGGATTTGTCACAAGCTAGTATCTCCGTTCAGATTGATCTGGGCAAGAGAGCAAATAAGGGAATGCCGTTTGGAACGCCTATTTTTAAGGTATGAAGTTGAAATCTCAGTTATTTTTCTGGTGTATGGTTGATAAGGCGGGCTATTTCTATTTTTATATATTTTTATATCCGTGAGTATTGGGGCGAACTTATGTGTCACCTCAAATAATCTCGCGGAACAATTCACTTGACCTTACTACATTTGAGTGCAAGGAAACTTATGGGATATTAAATCCTAGGTAGGTCACCCATGGATTGAATTCATTCCCTCTTAGCCCTTTTATCAAATCCATAACCTTTATTTACCATTAGGCCAACCCATGATGATTAGGTAGACTATTCTTGTTTTGCATATTTTTTTTTAATATTTTCCTCATCCTAGTAGAATTGAGCAAAAGATTAGAGATCATAGTAATAACTTCAAATGCAGGAAAAATAAACTAAAATTCAATCTGAGAAACTTGCTGTCACAAAAATTGTTGACATGAAAACAATCACCCATGATTTTGAAAACATAGAACCTTAAACCACCAAATGTTGTGTCTTTTGTATTGTTCTAAGCTCTTCAATTTCTTACCAGGAAACTGGGAATCCTCCCTCCAGCCACCCAGCAATGGCAAATGTAGGGGACTTAGGCAGCGGAGATGACTCAGAACAAGCAAAAAAGCGGCTAAGAACATGATAATCTGGCACCTCGAGTCCCCGGTTTATTACACTGCGCCTGTTTTTAATGTGAATTTGAATGTGATGTTTATTGTACAGATTCGCTTCTTTTTTTTTTTTCAATCTTCTTCCTTGACCTTTTATACAATTTTCTTCAAACTCATATTACTAAGACCATCAGTGTTAGGAAATCCAAGTTAAAATTTGGTACTCAGATCTTAGATTTTCCAGTTTCATTGCTCTGTACTCTTATGTTTGTAGTTGTAATCACAATATAAATGGGAACCTCCCAAAAAGAGCTTTAAAGAGGGGATATTATTTTCAGTTGAATATTATTAGTGGTTGGCTCTACTGATTTCTTCATTTTCTAATCTACATTTTTACATAGTATTTTTTAAATAGTGTGCAATGGATGGTAATTGGTATTAGTTCTCTTGAGGAATTTTAATAAATTTGTAAAAGAATCTTGAAAACATCTCTGGGAACTTTAATTTTAAAAAAAAATGGACTGCTAACAAATTGTAAGAAGAAAATTAGAATTTAGTCTTCATTATCTATAATTAATCAATTTAGATAATTTGATATTGATTTATAACTATTTTTGCTTTATTCTTTTAGGTAAATCAACCCAAAATCATATGATTAAATTATTATTCTCTAAACAATTCAATCAAAGTTGCGACGAAAAAAGTTATTACATATTTATTTAATTCTTAAATAACTTGAGAAAAAAAATATCGGAGACACAAAGATGAAAAACATTAACAGTTGCTAGTGTACATTTGATTTCAACATTTCCTATCTAATAGACACCACTTCATTTTTTTTTTTTTTTTTTTTTTAATAAAAAAAAGGGTCTTATGTGTAATAATAATATATTAATGGTTATCCCAACTAGAATTTGTTGGAGTTCCAAATAATACACCCCAACTCCGTCAGTATTACTTAAAACTCCTAAAATTTGCAGTAATCGATTCAATTATAAAAATTTAGGTCTGATATAATTTTCAGTCTGGAATTTTGAGTAATACAATCCCAAAGTTTTATATTAAAATTTGAATTTTCCCCATATTATTCTTTATAAATAAAATTTCATCTACAATATCTTATAAATAAGATTAAATTTCATGGCGAATACCTATAGGATTTAATATCCTACAAGTTTCTTTGGAAACCAAATGTTATAGGGAAATGCAGATTGCCTGTGAGATTAATTGAGATGAGTGTAACTAATTTCCAATACTCATGGGTATAAAAAAAGAAAATATATATATATACACACAAATAACAAATTTGATTAATGATTTAAGTTTCAACGTATGCTCATAAACAGGATATGGAAGAAGAGCATTAAAGTAAAAAAAATCTTAAAGAGGTATGTGCATAATAATACGCAATAGATTTTTCGTAGAATTCAAATTAACGAAATCCCAGTCCCACATTGCTAGAATTAATATTGAGCATAGCATTGATAATGCGGCTGGCAACACCAACCGCCGCTGAGCTCGTTAATGTGGGCTTGTAACTCAAATGAGGGCATTAAAGTGGTTGAAATTGGGCCCGACCGAGTGGGTTGAACAACTAGAGAATTCCACCGGGCCGCCCGTTCGAAGTAGGAAGTTGGGCCTTTGACTCTCGGCGAAAGCCGAGTGTTAATTGGACAAAGAACCTACCACTAACATTCTGTTATCACTGTGAGAGACCAAGACCAGCAAAGGTTGAAAGGAAAAGCTCGATGACCTTGGAATTCTTGTGTATAATGTTGAGAAAAAACCTAGTATCTCTTCCTCTATATCATCATAAGTTGATAAAGGTGCACCCAAAACTAATTGAAGTTCAGAGAGCAAGACTTGCCATTTCTTTGTTGCCAAATAACGATGAAAGAAACCAGAATTGGCATCCCTTCTTTTAGCCACTAAAGCTTGCATTTTTTAATTTAGTTACGCTCTTCAATGAGGTAAAAGATTCATCAATTCACCTTTGGCAAAGTAACAGCTTGTAATTCTTTAGAAGAAAGAACATCTGAAATGCTTCAATTTCAACTAAGAGATTCTGCTCCACTTACTTGCTGAGATTCTTGGTTGTGATGCTAATGGTTGGAGGACACCGCGTAAGGCTGGTATCACAGAGCACAGCGGTTACCTCCCACTTCTGTCGGTGGAAGGATGACGGTCCGGTTCTCCTGTGTTTCAGTCTTTACCCACTGGGTAGGCCTCAGCTTAACAAACACCTTTTTCTTTTTTTTTTTGAGCTCTCGGCCGGCCCAACGGGCGTTTATTAAAAGTACTTCAAACTGACCAGGACCCTCCCCTTCCAACATTAAAGAAGTTGGGATTGAGCTTTGAGCAAAAGCCCAAAAAAGTTAGCTGGCTTTTTAACAGAGCAGCTTGACCTTCACGCTTCCGGCGATGGAGGAGGGGATAACGGGTTCTCCTGACCTTCACCCGATCAAAAAAGTTAGCTTTCTCCATTTTGCTCTCTCCTCTACTTCTTTTATTCTTCTCATTCTTTCGTGACCTTCATGGGTGCCACCATATTTTCTTACGATTATATTATTATATTATTATATTATTATTTTACTTCTTAAGGGTACTGTATTTAGCTGTAATAACAGGATCTTATTGAAATTGGTGTCCTAATTCTCCTGGTAGTCTTGTAGTTTATAAACACTCTATAAACATATTGTTATTAATAAAATAAGTGTTATTTTATAAGCATTTACTCAATCCAATAAACTAAGATCCGTGGTTATTTTATGTAACTTAAGCATGTATGTGGAGACATACAAGTGGATCATGCCATAAGTAATAACCTAAATGGTCTGTAGTATAAGGATAAAGGAAGGATATCTTATCCTGGTGACACTACGGATACGACCCGCTTTGTAGATGTTACAAGTGTTGTAAAGTGTAACAAATGGTCTGATCCTGACCATTCATATGGAGACATGTGAGCAGGGGTATCCTATACAAAGAGTTTGTATAAGACCGGACTGCGAAATGATGAGTCTCTTTATATAACGCTATTCATAATTGTGGCTTACATTTTACTAGGATGACCATAAGTGACATGACCTTAATTCTGAGTGAGTTGGGAATTCTTGCTCATAAGGGCGGTCCTTTGATTTGTATGGGTGAGAGTGGGCAGATTGCCAATTCTACAAGCCTGCCATTTTGAGGATTCGTCTGATTGGGGAGCTGGGAACTCAGCTACACCAGACGGAATTCACTCATTCCCTGAAGCAGGGGTAAGTAGATAAATTGCTCCCTTAAGGGCTGATTTTGGGTCTTGAACATAATGGTCACACCCTCTCTTATCCTCTCTTGGGAAGAAAGGACTGAGTTATAGTAGGACCATGACTTATTGTTCATTAAAGGAATTAGTGAGTTAGATGTAACTAGAGGCAAAACGGTAAATTAGCCCAGCTATACTTACGAGCAATTTGTGAAGGTTCATCACACTGTTGATTGGTTATATTTAATGGACATGGAAATATATCTGTAGTGCGAAGAGTGCAACTATCGGTCTTTAGTGGAGTGACCAACAGTTAACGGATGGTGAATCTCGTGATTAAAGAGTTTAGTCAGTTATTCACGTAGCGCTGAAGCTTCAAGCTACAGGTTCATAAGGTTCCCTTGGTAGCTCAATGGATTCAAGTTGAGAATCAAATTTTGGGTTAGTTTAAAGTATTCAAATTAACAAAAGGAAATTTGATTATATGTGATATAATTAAATTGATTCAATTATATGTGATATAATTGATTTGATTTATTAGATACATTAATTAAGATAAATATGATTTATATTAAATACCATAAAATGAAAAAAGAACTATAGTTTATATGTTTCATATGATGAAATATTAAAATTCTATGTTATAAATATAATATGATAAGTTGGTTATTGTATTTATTTATAATATATTAATTATGTGATAATTAATTAATATTTTTCTTTAATAACCGAATTGAATGGAGGTTATTGAAAGTTTTATGGTAATTGTGAGAGAAAAGGAAAATGGTTTTCCAAAATTAAGAGGTTGATGTATTCATTCGGATTGATCTCATAGAAAGGTTATCGAGTAAAAGTGTTTTATGAAACGATAGCATAGAGAGACTACACGATCGAATACTGAGTTTACTATACGATAGTTACTCATTTATTCGTTGCTAACCGATCGAGTAGCAAGTCTATACGATAGGCTTCTTCTTACTACACGATCGAGTATCTAGTCTATACGATAGACTTCTTCCATCTCCCACTTACTCGATCGTCTACCTCCTTCATTCCTCTATCCAATGTCACATAGAGCCCACAACTCATGGATTCTCACACCGAGAATACCAAGGTAACTCTTGCGGCGGTGTTCTTGTTCCGTTCGAGGGTCGAGGATCGAGTTGCACTCGATAGTGATCGAGGATTCTTCAGTTTGTGTTGTTGACTATTCTGATAGTTGCATTTGAGTTCTTCTTTGGACGCGTTGGAGATTGATCGAGGGAATACTAGAAGAAGGAGTTCTTCAAAGGTATTTTTTTCGATTCCCTTGTCCATTTTTTTAAGAAGCATGCTTGTAATTTACTTATTATGCATAATCTGTTCTTTTAGACTGTAATTGTTTGTGTTATTTCTTAATGAAATTTGAAATGATCCGCTTCCGCTCACTGGATCTCTGTTTAGAGTTCCTTCAGGTCTTGCAGTTTAACAATGATGATCTTGGTTTCACTGTTGTTATTAACTAATGAAGTTTGTGAATGATACGAGTTCGACTAGGATTGAGGATGTAAGGCCCCTCAAAGTTGAGGAATTATTAATAGGGTTTTGCCTTTTTATGCAGGCAGTTCGTCGAGGATGCCACATCATCCTTAAGAAAAAATAATCCAGATAAAAACCTTTCTCTATTGAAACGGCATTAAAAGTCAATCGAAAATGTCACACCCCTAAAAAATGTGCTCGAAAAACGTGAAAGGAAAGGATAAAAGAAAATAAGGAGGGAAGGACTGCAACTATGGTTTTCAGCCTCTCTTCTGAAGTACTCGATGCAATTTATAAGTAATGTGCATACGTATGCACAAAGCAGACCATTCAAACTGAACGGAAAATCCAGAAGACCACGATAAAGTCGGATGAACGAAGAGAAAAGGCTTGAATGGGAGACTATATTCCTATTTGGTTGTTGGAAATTAAAAAAAAAAAATCTAGAAATTTAGGGGTTAGACAAGAAAATTGGAGGGCATGGTCAAATTTTAGTCCTCTAAAGGATTAGGTTCAAACTTTTTGAGAAAACAAGAGCGTTGCGAGGAGAAGGTGACGTGGATGAATAGCCAGACAAGGAGAGACGAATAAGGAAGAACAACAAAAGCAAGAAAAAGTTGAAATGTTATCCAGTCATCAAAATTTAATATAATATTCATATAATTTGCCCAATCATCAAGTCCTATCAATAAGCAACTCCCACATCAATTTTTTATTAGTTGAATAACGGTCAATTTGTATTCAAGAACCATTTAGAACTAATTTCCAAATCTTGGGACTAAAAATGTAACTTCTGAAACTTCAAGTACCAAATAGAATTCAACTTCAAACCTCAGGAATTAAAAGTGTATTTTGCCCTTATTATTATTATAATTGTTAAAACAACCCTGCATAATTTTGATTATTTTTTTTAACAATAAAGGGAATATGAAACGCCACATATGGAAAATATTAGAAAAATGCCAAATATGAAAGATGCCCCTTCTTGCATGCGGGCCGAAGATATGTTTAAGAGCGTCATGCCTGAGCTGTGTAGACGGTTGTCTGAACATTCCCCTTAGGGACTCCATGATCTCATGAGCTGTGAGCATGGGCTCATACTTCTTGGCCAAGACTTCGTTAAGACTAGCCAAGATATACACTCGAGTCTTTTTGTTTGCCTGTGTCCAATGTTTGTATGCTTTTCGAACGTTTTGATGAGCATTGTGAGCTAGAATGGGAGGATGATCCTCCATCAGGACAAAACGAAGATCATTGGTGATCAGTATTGTATTGATTATATTTTCCAACTAGCGTAATTCTCTCCCATTAACTTATCCACAACGTAAACTTAAAGTAGCGGTAGTCATGTTTAAGAATTTGTTGAAAAAGAACAAACTATTTACATTTAGTCAACTTGCATTAAACCACTTATGACAACCAATCAGATTTTTAGCAAAATAGTCTAGTGTACCCCAAGTTACATCTATTTTAAAATGATATTTCAGTGAGGTAGGACAAAAGTCACCGTAGGGTGATCAAGTGCCCCTTCACTGAAATGAGACATTCTCAACCATTAGACAGAAATAACATATTGTCACTGCAACTAACAGTCACCATTGTTTGGTCCAAAATTTGTTAACATCCTTAACAATTATGTATAAGTGTAACCCCTCATTTTAGGTTCTAGAGTTCTGCCCCAATGAGCCAACCATAGGAAAAAAACCGATTGCGTCATGAAACTAAAAAAACCCTATCCATTTCTAGAGATTGATAAAGCGTCATGCGATATTGCCATCCTTTAGGGAGACACCCACGATGCCACGAGACGTTGCATGAAACTTTATTTAACCTAATGAGAGAGACCGAGCGATGTGCTGTCACACGCCCTGCTCCCACTTACTATAAACACTCTCTCCATTCACCTTGTATTGATCTACCCAAATGCCACCCATAGGGGGACACCCATGGTGCCTCGAGACCGAGAGTAGATCTCACGTTGTGAACTTATAGGGAGGAACATGTAGAAGATAAAATGAAGTATCATCCCCATTTTCCTCCCACTGAGTGTTTTATCTAGGGTTAATTAACTTAGGAAAAATTTGGCTACTGATTTTATCTAAGTGTTTGTTTAATTTGCTAAAAGACAACGCTTGTCTTTGATGATTAAACAATTTTAATTGAAGTCTCATTAAATTCTTTAATAGACATTGATCAAACTTGCATGCATGTAACAAATCTATCTAATTCACCTTTCCAGGAAGGTTCCCAGGTAGGGATGCGACGTTTCCATCAACTTAAGTACCCCAACCTAGCCAGAACCTGCCTTAGACAAAAGGTCTCTTATAGATACATTTGTTACATATTTAATCTTTTATTAAGAATCATTTTAACCCTATTAAATCGATTAAAAGATTAAACTAAGATTTCTAATCTCATTAGAAATGTGATCTTAGGTCTATCTCAATCATATTTTAAAACAACTTTAAAAAATGATTATAGCCTAAGGTTTGCATGCAACTCTTAATTATTGATTTTAATTCTAATTTCATTTAGTTTCGTTTATAAATAAATGAAACAATTCAAACATCCATTGCATGCTTGACATACTTCAGTTAATCATAACATTTATAAATTAACCTAAGATAATGTCATGCTTCATGCAATCTCCATTCATTACTAATATATATAACAATTATATAACTAGGTAACGAATCATACTATAGCAATTTCCATACATTCATTCAACCGTATATTATAACAATTATAATATAAATGATGCATGAAAATGCTATAATGCAAGCATACATATACTATAATATTTATACTATATGATGCATGAGCATGCTTTATAATTTAAACCATGCATATTCATATATATTATAACACTTATAACATAAAATGATGCATGAATATAAATGCAAAACCTATGGTGAGATTTTAAATCTATGTGACATACAATATGACATATAAATTAATAAAACATACATCACATGTATATTTAATATAAAAAGTTGATGGACCAAGATAGAACACCTAAAAGAAAAACTAAAAGGCTAATTGTTACATGAGTAAGAGTCATCCGGTTCTAAATAGGTGAACCAGGCCTTGAATCGCTCGAACCGAACTACACTTCAACGAACTTTCTGTAGTGATCGTGTAGAAAAATTTGTTGTGCGATCTTTTAGCAAATGCTACACAATCGTGTAGCAAAACCTACATGATCTTATAGAAATGCTTTGTCTTCTTCTTTTCTTCTTTAAAGCTTCCCAGGAACAACACGAGCGACTCAAAACAATGGATTACAAACTCTATAGCAAAAATTATGCCCAAAACATGGGCTTTTACAAACCAAATTTGTAAACGAAAAAAAGTATTAAACCTAAGTATCCTATCTTGTAACATCCATCAACAAAATCATATTCAAAACCATTCAGCGTATAAACTTTAAATAGAATGTAGAGAGTGTAAAACCCACCATCACTGTAAAATCAATTCAACAAAAAAAAAAAAAAAAAGGAATTTGGGATCAACAAACCAGCAACTTGGCTTTGATACCAATTGAAGGATCCTTGAAGGGAATTGTGAGTGGAAGATAGATCGTCCCAAATCCCATTTCTCATTGGATGTAAATTTTAAAGTAAATAAAGAACTAGATATGCATTTATATAAATTATAGCATGCTATTAAAAAGTTTTAGAAACCTTACATTTGAAGACTTTTCTTCAAGAATCCCTCGAACAACACACGAACGTCTTGAAGATTCTCTTCAAGAAAACTTCAATCAAGAGCACGAACACTACCACAAAGGCTTCCTTGGTATTCTCAGGTAGAGAACCTAGGAGTGATGGGCTTTGGCTATTTTGGAATGAGGAAATTTTAGTCGTAAGGAAGAAGGTTTGAAATTGTTCACCAATAACTCAAACTCACACACAGAACTCTTCTGTTGTTTTCTCCACTGTCAAAAACGAAGAATAGAATCTTGAAGAAGGAGACTCTCTCATGTCTTTCTAAAAATAAAATAGCACAACCACCCACTTACGTGGGTGGAGAGAAAAGAGGGGGAAGGAGTTGTAACTTCCACCCTCATTTTTATTTAAAATTAAAAAAATGATATTTAATATATATAAATACAAATATGATAATTAACTTTTATTATTATATATAAAATTATATGTTATATCAAATATAACATATAACCTATAGATTTAATATTGTATCACATACAATATAACCTATAGTTTCTTTTTTCTCTTATATGGAATTTAATATAAATCACATTTATATTAAATTTAAAATTATGAATCCAATTCATATTAATAATATTTGAGTCTTATTCAAATATTTATGTCCTCTCAATTAAGCTATAATGTATCAAATACATTATAATAATTATATCACATATAATTAAAATAACTTAATTATATCATATATAATTAAATTCCTATATTAATTTGAACATATCAAATTAATAAAAAAACCGATTCTCAATTAATCTTATTGAGCTATAAAGGGGACCTCATGGAGTTAGATGTAACTACAGGGGCAAAACAATAGCCTAGCTGTACTTACGAACAATTTGTGAAGGATCATCGTACTTTGATTGGTTATATCTAATGGACACAAAAATATATCTATAGTGAGAAGAGTGTAGCTGTCGGTCTTTAATGGAGTGCCCGACAGTTAACGGATGGTGGATAAAGTAATTAAAGATTAATTATTTATTTACGTATTGTTGGAGCTTCAAGATACATATCCATAAGGTCCCCTTGGTAGCTCAATGGATAAAGTTGAGAATCAGTTTTTGGGTTAATTTGAAATATTCAAATTAATAAGAGGGAATTTAATTATATATGATATAATTAAATTAATTCAATCATATATGATATAATTGAGATAATGTATTTGATATATTATAGTTTAATTGGAGAAACAAATAGTTGAATATGATTCAAATATATTTTCTATGAATAAGATCATAGTTGTTAAATTTAATATAAATATGATTTATATTAAATACCATAAAATAGGAAAAATGAACAATGATTTATATATTGTATATGATGCAATATTAAAACTATAGGTTATAAATATAATATGTTAAGTTGGTTATCATATTTATTTATTTATTATTAATTATTTGATAATTAACTCCATTTTTCTCTCTAATCATCTTAATGGGAAGTTATTTAGTTTTTATGGTAAAATGGGATAAATAAAAACATGACTTTTTATTATTCAAGATCAGAGGCACACGATTGAGATCTACCACACAATTGCTTGGAGAGCCTATACGATAGACTCAATTCTCTAAACGATCAAGAGACTTATCTATGCGATAGAGTTGTCCTTGTTGATCGTCTTCCTCCTCCAACTCCAAAACACCCTCCTAACCAAAATAGCCAGAGTCCACCACTCCTGGGTTCTCACACCGAGAATACCAAGGTCACCAAGTGGTTGTGTCTTCTTTTGGTTTGAGAGTTTTGTTATTGTTTGCTGTTGTTTGGAGTGTTCGTGACTTGTTCGAAGTGTTCGTACAGTTCGAGGGATTAATGTGAAGAAGAGTTCTTCAAAGGTATAATCTCTTGAACTTTGTTTATTATTAGAAAACATGTTGTAATTTAGTTTTATGCATAATCTATTCTATTTATTGTAAATGTATGCGTTCAATCGAAATGGGATTTGGACGATCCACTTCCGCTCATAGGTCCTCTGTCAAACGAGTTCCACCATAACTATGACTAAACCCCTCTCGGGTCAGGAGAGGGTGTGACACCACATTGTTCAAGCTCTGGAATCAGCCCTTAAGGGAGTAATTTATCTACTTACCCCAACTTCGGGAAAAGAGTGAATTCCTTCTTATGTAGCTGTGTTCCTAGCTCCCCAATCAGACGAATCCCCAAAATGATAGGCTTGTTGAGTCAAAGATTTGGCCATTCTCACCCATACAAATCAAAGGACCACCCTCATAGGCAGGAGTTCACAACTCACTCAGGATTAAAGTCATGTTATCTATGGTCATCCTAGTGAAATAAAAGTCTATATTATAAACGACGTTATATAATCAGACTAGGAATTTCGTGATCCGATCTTATACAAACTCTTTTGTATAGAATATCCCCGCACGCATTTCTAATATATGAATGATCAGGATCAGATCATTTGTAGTACTTTACAATATTTGTAACATCTATAAAGTGGGCCATACTCGTAGTGTTACCAGGATAAGGTACTCGGCCTTATCCATATACTACAGACCATTTAGGTTATCACTTAAATATGATCTACCTGTATGTCTCCACATACATGTTTAAGTTACAATGATAATTGGTTTGTGGTTAATGTAACTAAAATATCATAGATTTCATAGACAGAGTGAATAAAATATCAAATATTATTAATCACAGATATGTTTGTTCATTCAAGCTTTACAAACTATAGGACCATGAGATTTAGGGCATCAACCCCAACAAAACGTAGCTCATCATAGTCCGAACCAAGTCTAACAAGGTTCTATTTCTCCTTTTCAATACACCATTTAGATGAGGTGTACCAGAGGCTGAGAGTTGGGACGTAATTCCATGGTCTACCAAATAGTTTTGGAATCTTAAGTCCATCCACTCTCCACCACGATCAGATCGTAGTGTTTTTATCTTTTTACCTAACAAGTTTTCAACCTCAGTCTTATACTCCTTGAACTTTTCAAGTGGTTTAAACTTATGTTGCATTAGGTAAAGATACTCGTATCTTGAATAATCATCTATGAAAAAGATGAAATATTCATACCCTTCTCTTGCTTTTACATTAATCGGAATATAGAGATCTGAATGTATAAGCTCCAAAGTATCTTTGGTTCTATAACCTTTTCCAGTAAATGGTCGGTTGGGTTTTATGCCATAAAACTTGTTGATATTAAATGTAAATAATTGACCGTCATTAATAAAAAGTTATTGATGTTATCTCAATAAGTGTTATTGATTGTTTTGTATTTATTTTGTCTTCTTAACCCTAAAACCCAATAAGCTAACATCTTAGGTTGTCTTATAAGGCTTGAACAGTATGTAGAGACATGCAGAGATCAATGTTCAAGATACAACCTAAAGGGTCTATAGTATAGGGATACGGTTGGGTACCTTATCCTGGTGAAACTTGATGCGATCTAATTTGTATTTGATACAAACACAATGATCACACGCGTTTATAGGAGACATGCGAGTGGGGGTATCTTATACAACGAGTTTGTATAAGACCGGACCACGAAATAGTAACCACTAGATGTAACTCTGTTGACTAGTTAGGTTTCTATTTCAATGGGATGACCTAGACAACTTAGTCTTAATCTTAAGTATATTATGAACTCTTGTTCACAAGAGACTATCCTTTGATTTTACAGGTGAGAGTGGCCGATTTGCCGACTCAATATACCTATAATTTTGAAGATTAGAATGAGTGGGGAGCTGGAACATAATAATATAAGATGGATTTCACTTCTTTCCGACTTCAGGGTAAGTAGATGAGTGTTCCCTTAAGTGGTGTCTTTAGAACTTGAATAAAGGGCCCTATTCTCTCACTGGCTTGAGAGGGATTTTTGTTTGATGGTTGGGCCATAAATAAGTTGTTCCTTAGAGGAGAATTGGTACTTAAGGATATAAAAGTATGAAGAAACCATGAGGTCCAATGCAGAAGCGGGCAACGTTCCCAATTTTCAAATTTCACAGTAATTAAAATATAGAACTCACATTATGCATATTAGGAGGAATTTTACAACATACTTAAAACAGTATAGAAAAGAGAAAAAGAGCCCAGTCACACTTACCCTTGAAGCCAAATAAGCCTTCACGAAAAACCCTCATCGATCCAATCACGAACACTTTGATCTCCAAAAAACCTGCAACAATCCAAATGACCACCACCATAAGAGAACCTCCTATATTCTCTGTAAGAGTTGAGAATTGGCAGGAGTGTGTGGGCTCTTTTATATTTTGGGAAAAGAGAGAGAATTTTTTAGAGGAAAGGAATTTTACAGAAGAATACTTCTTCGAAATCACATTAACACACACTGTGATCACCCTTCTGTGAAGAAGATGAAGAAGATGATAAAAACCACTCCCACACCACGATAAAAAACTGAGAGAAAAATAGGGGGAGAATTAATTAAAAAAATTAAATTAATTTAATTCAAAATAATTTAATAAATAAAAAATTATACCTTATCATATAGTATATATTAAACTATATGCTATATCAAATATAACACACTTATAGTTTTAATATTGTATCTATTGGGTTGTATGTTATAAAACTCACAGTTTGTAATGCATATTTTATTATCAATAAAGATGTTATTGAAGTTTATTCAATAAAACTGACATTGAATATGTGAATTGCACTTGTAAAGTCTAAATCCAATAAACTAAAGATCCATGACTATTATATGAATACATGAACTTTATGTGGAGACATAAGAGTGGATCAAGTTCAGTAAATAGCCAAAATGGTCTATAGTATACGAATAAGGCTGGGTACCTTATTCTGGTAACACTATCGGATGCGACCCACTCTGTAGTTGTTACAATTGGTTGTAAAGTGCTACAAATGAATTGTTCATGTATTGACATGAGAAGCGGAGGCGACCTATGCAATGAGTTTACATAAGATCGGACCAAGAATTAAGTCACTCTTACTTTATAACGTTATTTACTATTTAAGATTGGCTATTTCAAAGTGATGACCTAGGTAACTTGACCTTAATCCTGAGCTAACTATGAACTCCTGTTTATTCAGGATTATCCTTAAATTTGCATGGGTGAGGGTTGGCTTAACAAGCCTCCCATTTCAGGGGTAAGACCGGGTAGATAGCTGGGGACATAAGGTGCAAGATGGAATTCACTCCTACCCGCTTTTAGGAATAGTAGAGAGGTTGTTCGCTTAAATGTTGACTCTGGGTCTTAAAGAAGGGGCTTTACCCTCTCATTTGCCCGAGAGGGACTCAATTTAGTGATTGGATCACAAATCAATTGTTCATTAGAGGATCAATGGGGCTTAAGAAGCAAGATGTAATCTCGAGGGTAAAACAACTTTTGACCCAACCATTATTACGAACAATCTGTGAAGGGTTGACTTACTTATCATGGTTATATCAAATGGACACATAATATATCTACAGTGAGGGGAGTGCAACTACAGGCTATAGTGGACAGTCTTGTTAGTTAACGAATGTTGATTAAGTAGGTTAAAGAGCTTGACTGGTTAGTCTCGAATCGTTGGAGTCCATGATCTGTAGGTCCATCGAGTCTCCTTGCTAGCTCAATATGGACAAAATTGAAGAACTAGGTGAAGTAAGAATTTAAAATGTTCAAATTCGGGTTTTAGGGAAACTTATATTTTATATGAGATATAATTTACAATTAAATAATTAATTTATTAATTAATTATTTTTGAGAGTATACTTGATCATTAGTATGAAAGTGTTTTCTAAACTTGATTAATGTGATCAATCAAAGCTAGGTGTCATAAACAATTTAAAATGTGATATTAAATTTGTTTATTTTATTTAATTGAAATTGTTTTAATTAAATATTTTCTAAATTTAAAAAATTGTATTTCTTTTTTTTTTTAATAAAAAAATTAGTTAGTGGAAAAATCAAATTGTTGGATTTTCCCGCTAACTAAATGAACTTTATAGTGGCACTTCCCAAGCTTGACACCTAGAGTTTACATGCTAGTGGAGTTTGAGATGGAACACATGCAAAATGATTTTGCATGTGTTTTCTCTTTAAATGACTTTGTTTTTAAAATTTGCAAGACTAATGCTTCCACAACTTTTGACCTAAACTCTTCCACCTCAACTCTCCTTTACTCTCCTTCTTTCTAAAGTAAAATTCGTTTTTTCTCACTGACATAGGTCCCACCACTATGTTCTTCAATCGAGAATAGCGAGGATTTGTCGTTGGTGGTGTAGATCGAGTTTGGTAGAGGAAGTTTGTGGTGGAGTCTTCAAAGGTTGTATTTTCTATCCCTTTTGCATGCTTATTCTTGTTTTTATTGCAATTAGAACGTTATCGATCCTTGTTTCCGCTATGCATGTGTTCTTTATGTTCCATCAATTGGTATCAGAGCCTGCTTGTAACGTTCTATTGCTTTTTGGTGGGTGTTATTCATGTGATGAATGTTTGGTTGACTAAAGTAGATTTATTACGGTTTTGGCATTAGTTTTCATTTAATTTTTTGTTGAAATTTTTAATTGCTCACATGTATATGAGCTTTAATGTGTGGCAAAGGGTCTGCAAATTTGCTAGAGTCATTAGAGTCGTTATTAGGCTGTAATTGTTCAATTCCAGAAAAATGGACAACATCAATTTGGAGAAGAAATCAATGCAGGCCTGTTTGGTAGCTCCCAGACCCGATTTTGTTATTCCATACCCGGAGACCCGTCCCGGAAGTAGCACCCGACCCGGTTTGGTGAGTACCGCGCGCGCGCCAGCTGTCGCCCGAAGGATCGGACTCGTTCGCACCCGGCTTGCCTGCTCTGCAACCCGGCTTCGTCACCGCCAATTCGTGCGCCTTCCCTCTGCGACCCGGCTTGCCTCG
This sequence comes from Benincasa hispida, assembly GCF_027475165.1. NCBI lineage: Eukaryota > Viridiplantae > Streptophyta > Magnoliopsida > Cucurbitales > Cucurbitaceae > Benincasa > Benincasa hispida. The sequence goes on along the minus strand of NC_143481.1, from coordinate 28,570,439 downwards.
TGCTTCGTGCGTTGACCAGCCGGTCTGGACTGGTCCAGTTGACTTGGTTGACCGGTTTGACTAGTTCAACCTTGTTTTTGATGTTTTCAAGCTGATTCCAGTGGTTTTTGGCCCGTTTAGGTATGTTCAAAGCTTTTGAAGCCGGTTCGAGGGAATTGTTGACTGAATTATGTAATAATTTAGTTGTTTGATTGTTTTTAATGCCAAAACCAATCCACTTTAGTGTTGTTTAATTTATATACATGTGATGTATAATATTATTTGATTATGTACGCATAAATATAGTTTTTAAAAAACCCCACCATAGGATAAGCATGTGAAATGCATTTGTTATATATTATAAGTGTTATAGTGTATGTACTATGCATGCTTAGTTTTAATATAAGTGTTATATTAAAGCATGTAGTTTAAGGAAGCATGTTATAGATGATTGTTCTAGGGTTATAAATGTTATAATTTATTTTATAATTATTATAAAATAACCTAGGCTTTTAAAATCTATAACAAAGTTAAGATGCATGCTCACCTAGGGTTAACCGGTGCAATTTAATCGCCTTTTTAAGAGTTAGAATAGGTCGATTACTTATAAAACAAGAGTTGTTTACTTACTCGGGGAGATCTTGTCTAAGGTTGGGGGTACTTAAGTCGACGGTTTACGGAACACCTCCTACCTGGAGATCAAACTAGCGTCTAAGTCAATAACCCTAGTTTTATGAGCATGCGTGAGTGATGTAAGGTAATAAAATTGGTTTATCACCTAAACATCATAGGTTAATCCCGGTATAAGAGTTATACTAGGAAAAATCACCTAGACTTAGGTTGTTTAATTAGCCAGAACATGAAGGAGTATATCAGCATGCAACAGAAGCAACTAGGATCAATAAGCATTCTAATTTATAAATTTTGGCATAAATGAAGCATGCTCATACAGTAATAAGAGGGTTTCAAGTCATACATTTGTAGAACCTTTAGAATCTCGAATTCAGCTGAAAATCTTCTCCAAATCTCATTGTGAACCATCTCAAGATCTTCCTTACTATTCTCTTGGAGCTTTAGATTGAGTTGTGGGACTCAAAATAAGCTTGAATGAAAGAATTTGGAAAAAGAAGCTCACTGATGCAATTTGAAGGACACTTTTTCAACCTTATAAGTTTTCAACAAAACTTCAGCAAGTTCATCAAGTATTGCTTGCCCGATTTCCACTTCCATCTTCTCTATTTATTGCAGGACATTCATGCATAAAAGAAGGTTGCATGAGGTGTAGCTCATGCTTGAAAGATTGAAGCAAAATCAAGTGGACTTTGAGTGAGCTACTTGGTAAATGTAGTGGAGAAATCCCATTTCCAAATTTGTATTTTCCAATTTTCTAATTTACAAATTGATTTCCAAAATCAATTTTGATTTCAAAATTGAAAACTTTTATTAATTTTACAAAATTAATTTCTAATAAAATTAATAATAAATAAATAATTAAATAATTTAATTAATTCTAATTAATTTAATATCAAATATTAAATTAATTTTACACAAATTCTACCTTCATGAATTTAATATTTAAATCATATTTAAATATTAATTAAATTCTCCAATTCTGTTTAATTCTAAAATTAAACGCGTAATTATATCACATATAATTACTAATTCCCTTAATTCTAATTTGAATATTTCAAATTAACTTATCACGCTACACTAAAGCTAATCCATTTACGAGTTAGTAGGGGGATCTCGCGGACCTACAGATCATGGGCTCCAACAATCCAAGATTAATTGGCTAAACTCTTCACACCAAATTAACCCCATTCGTTAACTAATGGGTCACTCCACTAAAATCCATAGTTGCACTCCTCTCACTGTAGATATATTATGTCCACTCGATATAACCATGATTGGTATGTTAACCCTTCACAGGTTGTAATAACAGCTGAGTCAAATGTTTATTTTACCTCCGAGATTACCTCTTGTCCCTTAAGTCCCATTGATCATCTAATGAACAATTGATTTATGATCCAATCAACAAATCGAGTCCCTCTCGGGCCAATAAGAGGGTGGGGCCTCTTGTTCAAGACCCGAAGTCAACACTTAAGGGAACAACCTCTCTACTATCCTTGGAAGCGGGTAGGAGTGAATTCCATCTTGCACCCTATGTTCTCAGCTATCTACTCGTTCTTACCCCTGAAATGGAGGTTTATTGAGCCGGCGCTGTTGAGCCAATCCTCACCTATGCAAATCTAAGGATAATCCCGAATAAAAAGGAGTTCATAATTAGCTTAGGATTAAGGTCAAGTTACCTAGGTCGTAGCTTTGAAATAGTCAGTCTTAAACAGTAAACAACGTTATAAAATAAGAGTTACTGATTTCGTGGTCCCATCTTGTACAAACCTATTGCACAGGATGCCCCCACTCCTCATGTCATAACATGTATGAATTAGGATCACATCATCTGTTGCACTTTACAACTCCTTGTAACAACTACAGAGTGGGCCACATACGATAGTGTTACCAGAACAAGGCATCCAACCTCATTCATATACTATAGATCATTTTGACTATTTACTCGAACCTGATCCACTTTTATGTCTCCACATATAGTTCAAGTACTCATGTAATAGTTATGGGTCTCTTAGGTGTGAAAGCCGGATTTCCATTTTTCCTACTTAAGCAGGTGGTTAAGGAAATTAACTAAATGAAAGTTAAATCCTATGTTGAAGTGAAAGGAAATTTCTAAGTGTTGAATAGAATTTCCTTGAGTAGTTTTGAGTTAAATTTTAATTGATGAAATTTGGCTAAGTGTAAGGTCAAAAAGGGCCCATGCGTTAAGAGTTAGGAGACATTAATGCATAAGTTGAAAAAGGTAACCATGTGTTTGTAAGGTTGGACGCATGATTAGCTGAAGTATTGGCAAGAGGCATTTCCAAGAGTAACCATGCTTTGGAAGCCAAAAAGAAATATGACTAAGTATTTGACAAATGCGTTAGTGTGTGCCATGCGTTGGCCATTAGACTTTGAGAGGTTATTTGGGAGGTTAGTAGTGCATGTAGCACTAAATGTCTTGAAGAAGTTAGAAAACGTATGCGGCAGCCTCAAGTTGTGCATCCAAAGGCGCTGGATGTTGGATGCGATGGCATGCGGTGATGTTGCACGATGGATGCAATGGCATGCAGGTATGGATGCGATGGACGCGATGGACGAGGCAGTGCTATGCGATGGTAAGCAGCGATGGATGCGATGGATGCAATAGCGCAATACTATGTGTTGGTGATGCAGTATGCATCGGTTGCTATGCGTGGGTGATGTGCTATGCGTTGGTGATGCGCTATGCGTTGGTGATACGCTATGCGTTGGTGATGCACTATGCGTTGGTGATGCATTATGCGTTGGTGATGTACTATGTGTGGTGATATGCTATGCGTTGGATATCCGAGGCTAGTAGTATGCGTTGAAGTGTGGTCATCATCCTATTTGAATGCATATTGAGTTGGATGGATGCATACGAAGGATGAACGCATAGGAAGGATGAACGCATAGGAATGATGAAAGCATATGAAGGATGAACGCATATGAAGGACGTCATCCGGACATTTGGCTTGTTGGGAAGAAATCTTAAGCCTTAAGCAAATGAAGTGGATGCATAAGAAGACATTCAAGATTGAGGGCTATGCGTTGGTAAAAGGGGAGCAAGACACCTTGGGTGTACTGATGTAAGAATGCGTTGATAGTGTAAGGAAGAGACACTTGGACATGCGGCCAAGTAGGAGGTGTCGGCCTTAGAGCAATCTTGGATGCATATAAATAGGGCTAAGGACTTCAGATGAGAACTCAAATTCTCTTCAAAGGACATAAAGAAGAGTGTATTGGGAGGAGACTATGCGTTGGTAGCAAGACCATGCGTTGGTCAAGAGGTTCCAAGAGGGGAGATGCTGTCGGACAAAAAAGACAGGAAGTAACATCAACTTGGGACGAGGAGTTCTCCCAGAATACTCATGCGTTTGGAGTGATTCTAAAGCCATATGAAATCTATGAGATTCTAGTTTTTAGGGTAGGATTACTAGAGGAGAAGCTCCAAGGAATCGGGCTGAAGAATGAGGAGAAGACAGAGGGATCGAGCTGTCGGACAAGCTGAGCCAGTCTTGATGTTTTGATGTTTCCGGCGAAACCACGTAGATTTATGAGCTAAGCTTTAGAGATAAGCTTCCTGAGACATTTGAGCATATTTGTAGAAGGAGGTATCTCAAGATAAAGCCTAGAACTATGAGTAATCTGAACATTAAGTTGAATTTGGATTGTAGGGTTCAAAAGGGAGCCCGAGGTGACCAAAGGAACTTCTAGAGAGAAAAGTTCCTAAATGATCAAGGTGAGTGACTAAAATGTTTGACTAAAATATTTACAATGTTTTAAAGAAACCATGTGTTAAAGAAAGATCTTTCAAATAAAGACATGTTTTCTATTCGTTTTATTAAAGAAGGTAATTGTATGACTTTACTTGAAACTCGATACCGAAGGACGATTAAGAAGGTATCCAAGTAGCTTGATACTGAAGGACACAGTTGAGAAGGTATCTGAGCAAAAGTACCTAAGTGTGGGGTAGTTCTTCTGATAAGAATCAGTTTTCTGGTCACTCACTGGTCTTTAAAGCTTATCCCGTTTTCAAATGTTTTTCTTCCCAGGTAGCGAAAGGTAAAGAGTTCCAGGATGCTGCTAAGGTCAAGGTCTGCCACAAGCCACGATTACACTTCCGGATGGTTTTACGGTTGTTGTTGTAAACTTTGTAGCTAAGTCTTGGAGTTGTATAAATGTTTCACTGTTGTAATAAAATGGGCCTACTTAATCAGTTGTTGTTTGCCTCCTTGACTTAATCAGTGGATCGTTGAATTTGTTCATTGGTATCAGAGTTATTTCCGCAAGAGTTATTAGGCAGTAAGTGTCAACAAAAGGGTTGATAACTGTTGCAGTCATGTCCTTTCCTAGGCTCAGAGAGTAGTCTGGGGCGGGGTGTGACATTAGGTTTATTGGATTTATTTCTAAAACGAAATAAGCAATACATATATTCAATAACAACTTATTGAATTTTCAGAATAAGTTTTAATGTTTACAAACCACGAGTTTTAGGACATAAAACCCAACAGAACATTCCTAAGTAAAGATTTACCCAAAAATAAGAAAAACACTTTAGCGGGAGTTTAATAACGTATATGATATGTTTGTTGGGATTGATGCCCTAAATCTCATAGGGTTCTGTAGTTTGTAAACACCTGTATGAACAAACAATTTTGTGTTTTATAATATGAGATATTTTATTATCTATGAAATATGAGATATTTTAGTTGCATTAACAACAAACCAATAAACTAAGATCCCTGGTTATCGTTGTAACTTAAGCATGTATATGGAGACATACAAGTAAATCGTGCTTTAAGTGATAACCTTGAAGGAACTCTTAAACAAGAGTATCGATGAGCGGGTTCAGATCTTTCCTATTTTATTGTGAACGAATTGCCACACACACATTCTAACAAACATGTGATTTAACACTATTATAGGCATGCTTTGAAAAATTAAATACAACAGATTGAGTAAACGTACTAGATGAAGACTATTTTCACTCGAACTCAATCCAGCAAAAGTGACTCCTCTACGGTCCTTATCGCCCAACAAATAGTCGCCTAGCAGCACCACGATCGTCTACACGAACGGTAACGCACGAACAAGTAGCAACCGGGGACGACATCACCACTTGAAGCCTTTGGTATTCTCAGGGTGAAAATTCAAAGAGTGGACTTTGATGAAATTGGTAGAGGGAGGAGGAGAGGACGATCGTATAGAACGAACAAGCAAGTGGGTGATAGTAGGTGATTATCGTATAGTCAGGTGCTTGTCGCTTAGAGAAAGGTACACGATCGTGTAGGTTTTACTAAGCGATCGTCTAGTAAATATTAAGCGATTGTTTAGGAAAGCTCGACACACTAAGCAATCGTTTATAGAAGGTGGGCGATTGTTTAGAGAACGCGTGCGATCGTTTAGTGCGTGGGTGTGCGATCATCTAGGCGACGGGCGCTATTGTATAGGCTTTCAACTAAGCGATCGTGAAGTTTCCACACTGTGAGCGATTTTTCGAACTCTTTGCAAAATGAAACAAATTTCCATTTTATTCTTCAGTTACAATAACTGAAATTGATCTTCCCACTATCACACGATTCAGGAGAAATTTCCGGTCAATTATCACATAACCGACTAATTAATTAATAAATGAATATAATCATATTATATTCTTAACCTATAGTTTGATATCATATATCTACTATATTAATTTCTCCTCCACTTGATATAAATCATATTTATATCTAATTTCCTCCAAAATAATGTATCTCATACATTTAGTCAATTATATCACATATAATTAACCGGTTCAATTATATCATATATAATCGATCTCCCTCTTGTCAATTTGAACATTTCAAACTGACCCAAAAACTAATTCTCGACTTATCCAAGCTACCAAAGGGACCTTACGAACCTGTGGCTCGAAGCTCCAACCGTACGTGAATAGTTGACTGAACTCTTTAGCCACGAGATCCACCATCCGTTAACTGTCAGACATTCCACTAAAGACCAACAACTGAACTTTTCTTACCACAAATATATTTCTTTGTCCATCGAATATAACCAATCACGAGTATGATGACCCTTCATAGATGCTCGTAAGTACAGCTGGGCCAATTTACCGTTTTTCCCCTGTAATTACATCTCACTCCTTAAGTACCATTGATTCCTCTAATGAACAATACAACATAGTCCAACTATGTGTGAACACCTCTTAGGCCAAGAGAAGATGTGTGGCGCCACATCGTTCAAGCCTTGGAATTAGCCCTTAAGGGAGCTATCTTTCTACTTGCCCCTGCTTCGGGGAAGGAGTATATATTAAAACTAAGTGGTACAAAATATAGCTGCAATGGGCAGGAGGATGCGGATCGACTTTAACATGGCAACAGGTGAGAAAGTCTCCTCATAGTCGACTCCCTCTACCTGGGTATAACCCTTTGCCATAAGTCGAGCCTTGAAGGTTTGCACCTTCCCATCAACACCCGTTTGCACTTGTAGATTTATTTACAACCTATAGGTCTTACCCCATCAGCCTGATCTACAAGATCACATACTGAGTTGAAGTACATCGACTCCATCTCGAGATCCATGGCTTTGACCCATTCATTCCGGTCGAAATCCTTCATTGCTTTCTAATAAGACAACAGATCCTCAACGTTGCCATTTGCTACCACAGCAAGGATTTTCGTGAAACCCAGATAATGAACGGGCGGGTTCGCAACTCTCCCACTATGTCGAGGTTCCCTCAACTCCTGATGTGGAACCGACCTACTAGAGGAACTACCATCAACAACTCTTGTCGATGAAGTAGGCTCTTCAACAACTTGTTGAAGTTTCAATAGTTTCATTGGAAAGCTCATGCAACACGACTTTACTTTGTGGACTGTGCTCCCTAATATGATCCTCCTCCAGGAAAGTAGCATTCGTGGAATCAAACACCCTATTTTCCGATAGATCATAAAAATAACCCCTTCGTGTACCTTTGGGGTAGCCTACAAAAAGGCATAACCTTGACTGTGGTTCCAACTACCTTAAGCAGATGTGTAGGGCAACCCAAATGCGAAAGTGACATAAATTAGCTTTATGCCCATTCCACAACTCTAGAGATATCCTTGCAACACTCTTAGAGGGAACACAGTTGAGTATGTATACCGCAGTCTCCACTGCGAAACCATAAAATGAGTTCGGTAAGGAAGCGTAACTCATCATCGAACGAACCATGTCCAACAAGGTTCTATTTCTCCTCTCTGCTACACTATTTTGCTGAGGTGTACTCAGCGCTGAGAGTTGGGAAACGATTCCAGGTTCTATCAAATAGTCCTGAAATGCTGAGTCCAAAAACTCTACCCCTTGATCTGATCGAAGTGTTTTAATCCGTCTATCCAATGCATTTTCAACTTCAACCTTGAACTCTTTGAACTTTTCAAAGGATTCAGACTTCCGTTGCATAAGATAAACATACCCATACCTAGGGTAATCATCAGTAAAATTGATAAAATACTCATAGCCACCTCGGGCTCGCATATTCATAGGACCATAAAGGTCAGAATGTACTAACTTAAGAGGCTCTTTGGTTCGATAACCTTTTCCAGTAAAAGATCTTTTAGTCATCTTACCCTCAAGGCAAGATTCGCACACCGGTAAAGAATTTTCTTCTAACTCACTTAGAAGTCCATTCTTTACCAATCTCTCAATCCTATTGAGATCAATGTGTTCTAATCGAAGGTGCCAAAGTTGGGAATTTTCCTTGAGTAATACATTGACGTTTAGTTTGAGTTACGGTAGTTTTAAATGATTCTGTGTTATGGAGGGAACTAATGGCTAACGACCTTAGCACATACAAGTTTTTTTTTCCAAATATGCTGTACAAATATCAACACCATATTTATGAATAAATGCTTTATCCACATTAAATGAAATAGTGTATTTACATTGTAGCAAACACTTTATAGAAATGAGGTTCCTCTTAAGTTCAGGAACAATATATACATCATTCAAAATTGGAAATCTGTTCTTTAAGATAACTAGATCCTTCACATTGTCACAGCTGAGACGACGTGCCCGATGCCTACTCGCATCGTCATCTCAACAGCCTCCAGCTGCCGCCAGGATTTAATCCCCTGAAAAGAAGAACAAATGTGATTAGTGATGCCCGAATCAATTATCCTGGCAGAATCATCATTCTCCACTAAACAAGTTTCAAGTACAAGTAAATCATATTTACCTTTATCAGCCTTGACCTTAACCTTGGTAGCCTTCATTTCCTTCAGCCAACGAGGACAATTCCTCTTCCAGTGTCCATCCTGGTTGTAGTGGAAACATTTTCCCTTTTCAACCGACGGTGGATGCCTTCTTGGGGCGACAAGCGGTGGGTTAGCATGTGCCTTTCCTTTTCCTTTACCACCCTTCTTCTTATTTCCCTTTGCAGAGTTAGAAGTAGAAGGTGCAGCCTTTTTTCCTGAGGTCGAACCTCTATGGAATGTCCTGGAAGATGAAGCAACATTTGCCTCAACCTTCTTCCTCTCCTTACTATTCAGTAAAGATTGGTAGGTCTACAACTTGTCGAGGAGAGTTGTAAGGTTGCATTTCACTTTGCTAAGAATCACATTACTAAGGAAGCTATCCGACAAAGAATGCAGGATTATGATAACCTGCTGCCCTCATCGATGGTAGACCCATTCAACTCTGCCACATTGAAGTGGACTATCATGTTAAGCACATGTTCACACACATTGGTGCCTTCTTGCATTTTAGAGTTGAATATATACTTAAGAGCCTCATGCTGGAGCTGTTCAGACGGTTGTCCAAACATTCCCCATAGGTACTCCATGATCTCACGTGCTGAGACCATGGGCTCATGCTTCTTGGCTAAGACGTTAGAAAGACTTGCCAAGATATAGGCTCATGCCTTCTCATTCACCCGTGTCCATCGCTCGTATGCCTCCCAAACATTTCGAGCGGCATTGAGGGTTGGAATAGGACAGACCTCCATAAGGGCAAACATGTGATCCTTGATGATCAGTATCGTCGTGATCATGTGTTTCCATGTTGAAAAGTTATCGCCAGTTAATTTCTTAGCGCTAAGCAAAGCTAAAGTGGCTGTGGCCATTTTTCAAAAGATTGTTGCTGAAAAATGAACAAAACTTTTATTAGATTTTGCTAAACCACATTTTAACCAATTAATTTTGCAAAACAGTTTCAAGTACCCTAAGTGAAAGACTTCTATTTTGCAATGATGCCCTAGCGAGGCAGGACAAACGTCACCGGTGGGGTGATCAGATGCCCCTTCACTGGGATGAGACCTTCTCAACCATTAGGCAGAACCAATTCTTGGAATTGAACCTAACAACCATCATTTATTTGGTCCAGAACTGTTAACTTTTAACAATTTCGTGTAAGTGTGACGCTTTTGGTGCTAGAGTCTCGCCCTAATGAGCCCATCGTAGGGAAGAAGTAGATTAGGACAAGAGACTAAGTAACCTTATCCTCTCACAGGAGATTAAATATAGAAACGCACAAAACTGCCATCCTATAGGGGGAAACTCCCAGGGTGCCTCGAGGCGATGCACAGAAACTTTATTCAATCCAACGAAGGAGACCGAGGGATATGCTGTCGCACTTCCCTCTCCCACTTACTATGGACACTCTCTCCATTCACCTTGATATTGACCTACCCAAACACCATCCTTTAGGGGGTCACTCCTATGGTGTCACGAGGCCGAGGGTATATCTCATAGTGTGGACTATATAGGAGAAACGTAGATGGTTTAAATGAAGCATCATATGCCCCAAGTACCTCCCACTATGTTGGGTTTTATGTCCTAAAACTCGTGGTTTGTAAACATTAGAACTTATTTCGAGAATTTGATAAAGTTGTTGTTGAATATATTGTTTTTTAGAAATCCAATAAACCTAAGTCCCTTGACTATTATATGAGTACTTGAACTTTATGTGGAGACAAACAAGTGGATTAGGTTCGAGTAAATAGTCAAAATGATCTATAGTATATGAATAAAGTTGGGTACCTTATTCTGGTAACACTATTGGATGCAACCTATTCTGTACTTGTTACAAAGAGTTGTAAAGTGCTATATACGAAGTGATCCTAATTCGTGCATATTGAGACATGAGTAGTGAGGGTGTCTTGTGAAAATGAGTTTTGTGCAAAATCGGACCACGAAACCCGTCACTCTTACTTTATAACGCTGTTTACTATTTAAGACTGACGATTTCAAAGCGATGACCTAGGTAACTTAACCTTAATCCTATGCTAACTATGAATCTTGTTTGTTCGGGATTATCCTTTGATCTGCAAACGGTGAGAGTAGACCAATTGCCTCTGCTCAATAAGCTTAACATTTTGTGGATAAGACCGAATGAATAGCTGGGAACATAGGGTGTAAGAGGGAATTCACTCCTACCCAATTAGGGTTAATAGAGAGGTTGTTCCCTTTAAGTGCTGATTCTGGGTCTTGAACAAGAGGCCTCACCCTCTCATTGGCCTGAGAGGGATTCGATTTGTTGATTGGATCACAAATCAATTGTTCATTAGGGGATCAGTGGAACTTAAGGAACAAGAGGTAATTTCGGGGGTAAAACAGAGATTCGACCCAGCTATTATTACGAGCAACCTTTGAAGGGTTAACTTACTAATCATGGTTATATCGAGTGGACATAATATATCTACAGCCAGGGGAGTTCAGCTATGGGCTTTAGTGGAATAACCCATTAGTTAATGAATGGTGGTTAGATCGGTTTAATGAGTTTAGCCGATTAATCTTGGATCGTTGGAGTTCATGATCTGTAGGTCCGCGAGGTCCCCCTACAAGCTCGTAAATGGGTACGATTTAGGGTAGTTTGAGAAATTAATTTGAAACGTTCAAATTAAATAATAACAAGAGAATAAATATTTAAATATGATTTAAATATATGAAGATGATTATTGTGCAAAAATTAATTTAATATTTGATATTAAATTAATTATTTTTAAAATTAATTTATGAAATTAATTTAATAAAATCAATTTTTTAATGAAAATGATTTAAAAGTCATTTTTTATTTTAAAAAGAAAATGGAAATTCGTTTTGCATGGATTGTAAAAAGTGAAAAAAGAGTTTTCTCCATTATCATCATCTTTATGCTCACACACAAAGCATTTTCTTCTCTACTTTGATTCTCCAAGCATGAGCTGCAAGCCATGTACTCCATCTCTTTGCATGTTCATCTTAATATATAAATAAGATTGGAGTTGTTGGAGAAGAAAAAACAAAGGAATACAGAATTTTGAGAGAAATTTCGGTGAAAAAGAGATTGTCTTCTTCAACTTGCTGTTGCTGTGAGTTTTTCTTGTTTCTCCACTTCTTCAAGTTGTTCTTGAGTCCCATACTTTGCCTAAGGTTCCAAGAGCATAGTAGAGAAGGATTTAAGGTGGTTCATGGTAATATCAAGTGAAGACAGCAGTTGAACAGACGTTTTTTTTGAAGAGTTCATCAAAGGTATGTTCTGAAAACCCATTTTTATGAAGAGTATGCTTTAGTTTTTGCCAAAATTAGTGAATTAGAATGCTTATGGATCCTTGATACTTTTGCTGCATGTTGTTTAACTCTTACAATTGGTATCAGAGCATCTTTTAAGCTTTTAATTCGGTCTAATTTTGGCAAGGTGGGTGCTTTTTCATGAGATATATGAAACTGATGCACTGCTATGGTTTTCTCTATTTTGGCATCTTAATTCTCTTTAATTTCTCAATTAAATTTGTAATTGGATCTTATTTGATGAGCATTTATGTGTTAGTAAGAGTCTGTAATTTATTTGGAGTCATTAGAGTTAAAATTAAGATGTAATTGAACAAACAAGCGAAGGAGGTCGAGTTGCTGTTCCAGAGTTTTCAGCTTCTGCTTAAATCTGTTGCTGAGGTCTAGTTGCTAAACGATCGTTTAGCTCTAGACGTTACACGAGAGAAGAAAAACTAGACGATCGTTTAGTAATATGCGCTGGTCATGGTGATGTTGAATGCTAAACGATCGTGTACCTACGAGAGCTAAGCGATGCGTTCAATTGCTATACGATAGCATTAGACAATCATTTAGTTTTATAAGTGGGAACTAGACGATACGTTGATTTTGCTAAACGATGGCATTATACGATCATTTAGCAACGAAGCGTGCTAAGTGATGTGATGAAGTGCTACGCGATAGCGCTGAGCGATCGTTTGGTCGTGGAGCTAAGCGATCGTGTAGATAAATGCTATGCGATGTGATGATGTTTTATACGATGGAGCTATGCGATCGTTTAGCTGTAGCGGATATAAACGATGATTTGAATGTGCTGGGCGAGGTGTTATGCGATCGCTTAGTACTATGCGATGGAGTTAAACGATTGCACTGCGATGGAACTAAACGATCGTCTAGTCCCATGCGATAGAGCTAAATGATCGTCTAGCTTCCAGCAAACACTATGCGAACGTGTACTTCCTCTCAACCCAAGGCGACGACGCTAGACGATTACCTCCAGGCGTTACACGATTGACCTTAGCAACATATTGAGGTTGGACCGAGAGCAACCGGTTCGACCGGTTTACTCAAGGTTTAATCTGGTTCAACCTTAAATGGATTGGTTGGTCTGGTTCAGGCTTTGTTGGTCCGGTTCAGACTCGTCCAACCCGGTTCAAGTTGTTTTGGGTTCGGTTTGGAGCGGTTCGAGCAGTTCAAAGACGGTTATGAAGCTGTTTGTAATAGTTAGCTATCTGTTTGCTTGTTTATGCGAAAACGAAAACCATAAAAGTTAGTTGTTTATGCATGAGATGTATGTGATAATTAAATAAATTCATGTATATGCATACAGTATGCCATGTAAATTTAAAACTCCACCGTAGGAAGCATGTTACATGTATTGATAGTATGTTATAATTATTATGATATATAGTATGCATATTAGGGTTATGTTTAATATAATAGTTATATTAGATACCTTCGTTGTTTGTCATGGATGTTAAACATGTCTAAATTTTGTAAGTTGTTATAAAATTGGTTAGACATTTAAAATCCATAACAAAGAATAGCTGCATGCTCACTTTGGTTAACCACTTATTTTAATAAGTTAAAATAAGTCTTTAAACTTGTAAAACTATGGTTACAAACTCAACCGGTATATAATCCTATCAAAGGCGGGGGTGTTCAAGTTGACGATCTACAACACACCTCCTATCTGGGGATTATAGTCGAATAATTGAGTGTTGGTAACCGATTTTATGAGCATTGGTGAGTGATATGAGGTAATAAAATGGTTTAACACCTAGACATTGTAGGTTAAATCTAATTATAAGAGTTATATTTGGATAAACTACTTAGACTTAGGTTGTATGAAATTAGCCGTCTTGCCTAAGTAAAATACCCAAACATTTAGAACACTTCAGTGGGAGAATAAAAGTTATTAGCTCTCACGTCCTCAAGTGTTCACACTATGAGATCCATGCTCGGCTTTTTGTCGATTTTACCTCGACTGCTCCATACAGAAAGTGTTTGCATGGGTCAATAACAAGGTGAATGGGGAAGTCATTCATAGTAAGTGGGTGAAGGAAATGTGTCAACATTGTCCTACGGTCTCCTCCATTAGTTTGAACTGTGAGATTCTTATGTTGTGCCTATTGTCATTTTTCATGCGGCACTAGCTAGTCATTAACCTCGATGATCCTTACAGAGGGTTGTAACATAGGATTTGGAACAACCCAGGCTTCAGTAAAATGAATAGTGTCTTATAGTTCCATCTTGGGTATTGTCTTCTATTTTGGAGGCATACTTATACCGTTCTGTAAGATCTGAAAATGGCGGGTCTACACTTACAAGACTTACTAAGTGTTAGTAATGATCTTGACCGAAAACGATAACTAAATGACTATCGGAATATGAGTTATTCTGGAGATAGTATTTGGTCAAGAACTGTCTTGCTTTTGTGAAGGAATTCTTGATTGCCCCACGGTAGCATTTGTTCTAAATCACTTAAGTATCGTTGCAAAAATAATGATTATGGGTACGTTATCACTTTGCTAAAACTTGATTGGATTTAAAAGCAATTCACTTATAAATTTTTTTTATAATTTCAGAATGATGAGTTCTATTATACAATTGTTGGCTTTGGACAAACTAATTGGGGACTATTATGTAAACTGGAAATCGAATTTGAATACAATACTCACGATAGACGATATGAGATTTGTCTTAACAGAGGACTGTCCTCTCATTCCTAGCTCAAATACGAACCGAATTGTTTGAGAAGCGTTTGATAAATGGATCAGGGCTAATGAATAAGCCCGTGCTTATATTCTCGCCAGCTTGTCTGACATTTTGGCGAAAAAACACGAGGTTATGAACATTGCCAAAGAGATTATGGAATCTCTAAGAGGGATGTTTGGACAACCGTCCTTCACCCTGAGGCATGATGCTATCAAATATGTTTACAATAGTCGCATGAAAGAGGGGACCAATGTTTGTGAACATGTCCTGGACATGATGGTCCACTTTAATATGGCTGAAGTGAATGGTGCTACGATGGATGAGAGTGGTCAAGTTGGCTTTATTCTAGAATCTCTTCTAAAGAGTTTTCTGCAATTTTGTACCAATACCTTGATGAATAAAATCGAATACAACTTGACAACTCTACTTAATGAGTTGCAGGCTTTTCAGACCATGTTGAGAACTAAAGGTCTGGAACTAGTACCAGAAGTAAATGTTGCTTCTGTAGAGAAGAGAGGAATGTCCTCCAAGCCTGAAGTTGCCTCATCTTTGCAGACTAAGAGTATTTTAGCAAAGAAAGACAAAGGGAGAGGGAAAAAAGCCTGCTGGTAAGAAGAGCAAGAAAACCGCTGCAGGGAAAGGAAAATGTTTCCACTGCAACGAGCTAGGGCACTGTAAGAGAAATTGCCCTAAATATCTTGTAGAGAAGAGAGCAGAGAAAGGCAAATAGGTTGCTTAAATCCTGGAGACCATTTGCTTAGCTCATCCAGTAGGAGAAGTTGCTGATGAAGATGTAAATTACCTGCTTTTGTTAAATCTTGTAATGAACCTTTTATACATATTTTTGTGTTAAATGAAATGTTCATTTTCAAAAATTATGTTTGTTCTAGCAACTTCTGTTAAGAATCAAATTGTTAATAGCCATCAGCAAATATTCAGATATTTAAATGGCTAAGATCGAAGTAAAATGAATTTAAGATTTCTAGCTCTGACTGTTAACAAGAGTTGTTAAGGCAGGTTAGACCATTTTAATCAAAGAGTTGAGAGTACCTCAATGTAGTAGGAGGAAAATGTGTTTCCTAGCCATTATTGAGAAATAAATGAATTCCCCATAAGAAACCTATTTGTATACTAATATATTTACAATGATTCTCTCGGCTAAAGTGTTTAAGAATCATCTAGTAAGACTAGAAATACTAGAGGTTAATAATCTAGGGCAAGTGGGAGAAATACCAGAAGTGAATATGTACTCATTGTATTGAATATTAACAAAGTATACAATTAATTACAAATTAACACAATACAAAAATGTGTGTCCGTACAGGAATCAAAGAATTTCGTTAAAAATTTGATTCAGATGGGTGCATGCTAAAATTTGACACCCCGCTTCTAATAATGCAAATAAATTTTTGCTGAGGATGGGCAACAACGCATGCACCTCTGCAACACACCCATTAACTAATACATTTCTGGAGGATACCTCAACATAGTGCATTTAGCTAAGGATGGGCAAAGGACACATACGCGCGCAACACACCCCTCAATGCAATGTATTTGGGTATAATGGCCGCAAGGTGTCACTTGTTACTCACAATGCACCCATCATCGCATTACATACTAATTTTTCTTCTTTTTACGTCATAAAAAATGCAAGTCGAAAAGACTTTGCGGTGTCTCATGTTTCACCCAATTATTCACATAAATTAAAGAGCAACACTACTAATGTATACAAATTAAAGGAGTCTAAACATGACATGAAAAATTAAATTGAAGAGAATTACAGAAAGCATTCAATAAACCTAAGCTAGATGATACAAGATACAGCTTCATGTACAAGATGCTGGGGTCAAGGCTGGTTGTGAAAGTTGTGGAAAGACGTGGAATGCGGCGACAAGTATTATGAACAGAATAGAAAGAGAAAGACAAATAATATAAACAACGAAAGTTCTCAATTGCGTTGAAGCTACAAATGCTGTTCCACTCTTCTCTTGGTGTACACCTTTCAGTGATTGGCCGTGCTCCCACATGTCTGTGGTGAAACAGAGACTAATGTAATGAACACAAGGTTGCTTCTATGTCTGGAAATACTACTCGTTTTAGTTAACGCATTCTTCTGACCTTCTCTCGATAGATCAGAATGGCATCTTCACTTCTGCTCTCACAGGTGAAGATGCCGTCTAGCATGCCTTAGCTAAACGCATTTTATATCTTTAACACAGATTAAGTACTTAGTTAATTCATATTGCTTATCAGGGAATTAAGAAGACATCATGAAGAAAGTGATTGATGGGTGAACGAAAATAGACAGAAAATGGTAAATGAAAGCTATCGAAACATTTAACACGTCTATTAAGCGTTTGATACATGGTGTGAATGAAAAGAGTGAGAAAGTGAAATACAATGATGAAAAAGATAGAATAGATACAAACAAGTGCCAATGTTTTGGCACTGATTTGATGGAGATCTGCTTGCCAGATAGGATGGATTTAATGGTAGGAAGAGCTTCCCTCTCAGGCTTGCTCCACCAGTAGCAGGGATCTTTGCACAGAGCTTTCAATCAAGTGTTTGGCAGATTATTTATGAGATTCACCTCTCGGCCTTATCTCGTCTTCTTCTCAAATTTCTTCACTTAAGCACTCAGCTCAGCCTTTTCTCTCAATAGTTTTGCAGCATTTACCCTGTATCCCGAGCATACTTTTTCTCTGAAATCAATGGGGTATTTATAGGTGCAGGCAGATCTTTGACTCCGGTCTTGTGGTCCCCACTTGATTGTCATGGTAATTTCAAAGATGAAGGGATATTATTCCTTCTGTTATGCAATCAGACCGTCAATTCTGCACAATCGTTAGTTGTACACGTGTCTTAATCCTCCACTTTTGCGTTTCTCAGTTGCATCTTTCGATCATGGATTCGCATGCGGTGTTGTTTTTATTACTGCATGCGATTGAACACAGCTTTGGATCAATTATCGCATTGCGCCGTCGTTGCGGTAATCGTCTCTTCATTGTTGACTGACGGGTGCAATGTGACAGAGATGCGTTAGTCAGTTTCTCGTGAGCCTTGAGCGCAAGCGGTGACTTGGTATCCTGCAAAACAGAGTAAAATTCGGCTTGTCTTTCATCTTTATGGTGTTAGTGGGTGTAATTGCAAACATTTATAATTATTGTAATACTAGGCTAATTTTCATATAATCGACATATATTTACTAACTTTTGGCCGCAATATCTAGATAAGCTGGCATAAATAACTTGTATTTCTACAAGTTATCAAGCAGCACCACGATCGTCTACACGAACGACAATGCACGAACAAGTAGTAACCGGGGACAACACCAACACTTGAAGCCCTTGATATTCTCGGGGTGAGAATCCAAAGAGTGGACTTTGATGGAATTGGTAGAGGGAGGAGGAGAGGACGATCGTTTAGAACGAACAAGCAAGTGGGAGATAGTAGGTGACTATCGTATAGTCGGGTGCTTGTCGCTTAGAGAAAGGTACACGATCGTGTAGGTTTTACTAAGTGTTCGTCTAATAGATATTAAGCGATCGTTTAGGAAAATTCGAAACACTAAGCGATTGTTTAGAGAAGGTGAGCGATCGTTTAGAGAACGCATGCGATCGTTTAGTGCGCGGATGTGCGAATGTCTAGGCGATGAGCATTATCGTATAGGCTTTCAACTAAGCGATCGTGAAGTTTCCACACCGTGAGCGATTTTTTCGAACTCTTTGCAAAATGAAACCAATTTTCATTTTATTCTTCAGTTACAATAACTGAAATTGATCTTCCCACTATCACACGATTTAAGAGAAATTTCCGGTCAATTATCACATAACCGACTAATTAATTAATAAATGAATATAATCATATTATATTCTTAACCTATAGTTTGATATCATATATCTACTATATTAATTTCTCCTCTACTTGATATAAATCATATTTATATCTAATTTCCTCCAAAATAATGTATCTCATACATTTAGTCAATTATATCACATATAATTAACCGGTTCAATTATATCATATATAATCGATCTCCCTCTTGTCAATTTGAACATTTCAAACTGACCCAAAAACTAATTCTCGACTTATCCAAGCTACCAAAGGGACCTTACGAACCTGTGGCTCGAAGCTCCAACCGTACGTGAATAGTTGACTGAACTCTTTAGCCACGAGATCCACCATCCGTTAACTGTCAGACATTCCACTAAAGACCAACAACTGAACTTTTCTTACCACAAATATATTTCTTTGTCCATCGAATATAACCAATCACGAGTATGATGACCCTTCATAGATGCTCGTAAGTACAGCTGGGCCAATTTACCATTTTTCCCCTGTAATTACATCTCACTTCTTAAGTACCATTGATTCCTCTAATGAATAATACAACATAGTCCAACTATGTGTGAACACCTCTCGGGCCAAGAGAAGGTGTGTGGCGCCACATCGTTTAAGCCCTTGAATCAACCTTTAGGGAGCTATCTTTCTACGTGCCTCTACTTTGGGGAAGTTTGAGTCGGCGACCTGGCCACTCGCACCCATACTAATCAAAGGATTGCCCTCAATGGCAGGAATTCCCAACTCACTTAGGTTTGAGGTCAAGTTACCTATGGTCATCCTAGTGAAGTGAAGTCTCTGTCATGAACGATGTTATATAACGAGACGTTAACACTTTGTGATCAGGTCTTATACAAACTCTTTGTATAGGATGCCTCCGCTCGCATGTCCCCTACACGAATTATCAGGATCAGACCATCTGTGACAGTCACAACACTTGTGACCATTCCACAAAGCGGGTCGCATCCATAGCATTACCAAGATAAGGTTTCCCTCCTATATCCATATACTACAGACCATTTTGGTTATAACTTAAGACATGATCCACTTGTATGTCACCACATACATACTTAAGTTACATACAGATAACCAGGGCTTTTAGGTTTATTGGTTTGTGGTAAAGCAAATAAAACAAAACAACTATGCAAAATCAAGAAGTGAAGTAAAATATCATATATTATACATCACAAGCATTAGTACAAACTGTTTACAAACTACAGGACACGAGACTTTAGGGCATCTAAGCATTCAAATTCACTAATTTTGGCAAAATATAAAGCATGCTCTTTTTGTAAACAAGTAAGTTTCAAGACATACCTCTTGTAGAACTTCTTCAAAGCTCTTTCTCCAGCTGCTATCTTCTCCAAATCCTGTTGCAAACCACCTCAAGATCTTTCCCACTATTCTCTTGGTGCTCTAGATTGAGTTATTGGACTCAAAACAAGCTTGAATCAAGGGATGAAAGAGAAAAGCTCACTATAGCAACCTTGTTGAAGAACCTTTCTTCAAACCGAATTTTCTCTAAAATTCTCTTTAGAATCATGCCCGATTTTCACTCCAATATTTTCATTATATTGCAGATCAACATGCAAAGAAAAGAGTTGCATGAGTTGCAGCTCATGCTTGGAGAAGCCAGAGCCAAAGCAAATGCTTCATGTGTGAGCAACTACACAGATGGATAATGGAAAAACTCTTTTTTCCATTTAGTGTTTTGTTTTGTTTTCCTTTTCCAATTTTATCTCAAAAAATAAAAATTTGATTTTATTAAATCTATTTTGATTTTAAAAATGAAAAATTTAATTAATTTTATAAATTAATTATTAAATAAAACTTAATTAATTTAATATCAAATATTAAATTGCTTTTATACATATCCATCTTTATATATTAAAATCATATTTGAATATATAAGTTCTCCTTTTCCGTTTAATTCTAAAATTAAACATATGGTTATATCTCATATAATTACTAATTCCCTTAATTCTAATTTGAACGATTCAAATTAACTTATCACGCTATTCTAGAGCTAGTCTATTACGAGCTAGTAGGGGACCTCGCGGACCTACAGATCGTGGACTCCAATGATCCGAGATTAATTGGCTAAACTCATTAGACCAAATTAATCTCCATTCGTTAACTAATGGGTCACTCCACTAAAGCTCATAGTTGCACTCCCCTCATTGTAGATATATTATGTCCACATGATTTAACCATAATCAACAAGTTGACCCTTCACAGGTTGTTCGTAATAACGACCAAGTCAAATATCTGTTTTACCCCCGAGATTACGTCTTATTCCTCAAGTCCCTACTGATCCTCTAATGAACAACTTCTTTGTGATCCAATCACTAAACCAAACTCTCTCAGCCTAGTGAGAGGGTGGGGCCCCTTGTTCAAGACCTTGATTCAGTACTTGAGAGAACAACCTTTCTCTTATCCCTAAATCGGGTAGGCGTGAACTCCGTCTTGCACCCTATGTCCCCAGCTATCTATCCGGTCTTACCCCAAAAATGGGAGTCTTATTGAGCCGACGTTGTTGAGCCAACCCTCAACTATGAAAATCTAAGGGCAATCCTGAATAAACAAGAGTTCATAGTTAGCTCAGGATTAAGATCGAGTTACCTAGGTCATCTAGGTGAAATAGCCATTCTTAAATAGTAAACAACGTTATAAAGTAAGCGTGACTTATTTCTTGGTCTTGATCTTATGCAAACTCATTGGATAGGACGCCCCCACTCCTTATGTCATAACATGTATGAATTAGGATCACATCGTATGTAACACTTTACAACTCTTTGT
This sequence comes from Benincasa hispida, assembly GCF_027475165.1. Classification (NCBI taxonomy): domain Eukaryota; kingdom Viridiplantae; phylum Streptophyta; class Magnoliopsida; order Cucurbitales; family Cucurbitaceae; genus Benincasa; species Benincasa hispida. The sequence goes on along the minus strand of NC_143481.1, from coordinate 28,548,972 downwards.
AACAACTACAAAGTAGGCCGCATCCAATGGTGTTACCAGAATAAGGTACCCAACCTCATTCATGTACCATAGATCATTTTGACTATTTACTCGAATTTGATCCACTCTTATGTCTCCACATAAAGTTCAAGTACTCATACAGTAGTCATGGGTCTTAGTTTATTTGATTTAGACTTTCATACAATTTATGAGATCAATAACAAGTATTTGATAATAGAAAATGTTTATTATTTTACAAACTGCGAGTTTTTAGGACATAAAACCCAACAATCCTTTGATTTGCATGGGTGCGAGTGACCAGATCGCCAACTCAAACCTACCACTTTGAGGATTTGTCTAATTGGCGAGCTGGGAACTCAGCTACACAAGACGAAATTCACTCCTTCCCCGAAGTAGGGGTAAGTAGATAAATTGCTCCCTTAAGGGCTGATTCTAGGGCTTGAACAATGTGGTGCCACACCTTCTTACTCATAGTAGGACTATGATGTATTGTTCATTAGAGGAATTAGTGATACTTAAGAAGTTAGATGTAACTATAAGGCTAAAACGGTAAATTGGCCTAGCTGTACTTACGAGAAATTTGTGAAGAGTCATCGTACTGTTGATTGATTATATTTGATGGATACATGAATATATCTGTAGTGCGAAGAGTGCAACTGTCGGTCTTTAGTGGAGTGCCTGGATTAAAGAGTTTAGTCAGTTATTCACGTACTGTTGGAGCTTCAAGCTATAGGTCCATAAGTTGCCCTTGGTAGCTCAATGGATTCATGTTGAGAATCAGTTTTTGGGTTAATTTGAAGTGTTCAAATTAACAAGAGGGAATTTGATTATATATGATATAATTAAATTAATTCAATTATATGTGATATAATTGATATAATGTATTTGATACATTGTTTGATTGGAGGAATTAATATAAATATGATTTATATTAAATGCCATAAAAAGGAGAAAAAGAACTATAGTTTATATATTGCATATGATGTGATATTAAAACTCTAGGTTATAAATATAATATGATAAATTAATTATAATAAATTAATTATGAGATAATTGATTTTGGTTTTCTCTAATAACCACCTTAGTGGGTGGTTTTAGTAAGCTTATGGCAACCGGATGGATAAAAGTGAAAATGGTTTTCATTTTAAAAATCCACACACAAAGAGCAAAAAGCTATACGATAACTTTGAGAGAGTAAATGATCAATCGAGGATACTATATGATAGTGACTCACTTGCTAAACGATCGAGTACACAAGTCTATACGATAGACTTCTTCCTTCTCCCATTTACTTGATCGTCTACCCGATCATCCAGTTCCTCCTTCTCTTTTCCAAATCCATACAGAGCCCACACCTCTTGGATTCTCACACCGAGAATACCAAGGTAGCCTCGTGGTAGTGTCAAGTTTCTGTTCGAGGGTCGAGGATCAAGTTTCACTCGTTGCTATTTATGGATTTTCCAGAGGCGTGTTGCGTTCGTGCTGTGGGACACGTTGTTGAGTTGAATCGAAGAAATACTAGAAGAAAAGGTTCGTCAAGGGTATATTTACTTGATCCCTTTGTTTCTACCTTTGTAACATGTTTTAGTTTACTTGTTATGCATATATATGTTGTTAGATTGTAAATGTTCATGTTCTTTCACAATGAGATTTGGAACAATCTGCTTCCGCTCATTGGTTCTCTATATTTAGAGTTCCTTCAATTGGTTCAGAGCCAAGTTGTTCTGATATTCCAAATTCCATTGATGTATTGAATTACATTTGCAGTCTTGGTGGGTTTTATGTCTGCAATGCGTTTAAGTGTTAGATGTAGTTTTGATGGATGTTTTGGGATGATTGCATCTGTTTTAAAGCTTTCTATTCATTTCAAGTTAATTTATAAGGGCCCCTACGTTTTTAGGCATAATTAACTTGTTATCGAGTATGTATTGAAAGTGTTTGTTTTTTTTGAGTCATTCATGATGAGGCTTCAAAGACGCATGGAGATGCTATTCACTTCGAGGAAGAAGAACAAGGGTTGGTTGCATCGTGCAGCCCAGGCTAAACGATCGTTTAGATTTGGCTACATGATTGTGTAGAAAAGTTCTACTTGATCGTGTAGTATTTACTAAATGATCGCATGGCTGATACTATGCGATCGAGTAAAGAGTTTACTCGATCGTGTTGCGTTTGCTACTCAATCGCATAGACGATGAGGTAAAAGATCGCTGAGTATATGATAATCGACGCATGGTAGGCGCGCGCACTAAACGATTGAGTAGGCCACCATGCTTATTGCATAGTCACTGGCTACTCGACCACTCAGTATAAGATATTCGACGCTTGCTCCTCGATCATTTAGATGATCATGTTTCATTGCATAGTTGTCGTCTACTTGATCGTTTAGGCATACGTTACACGATGTGTGCTGCATGATCGCGTGGCCTTCATGCTTCATCGCATAGTTAAAGGCACTCGATCCATGCTACACGATCGTTTATACTCGTTCAACGTTGCTCGACGATCACAAGGAGCTGTTATACGATCAAGGAACGAGGCTTCGCTCGAGGGTTCAAGACTCGTGTTCACCTGTTTGAATCGGTTGACTTGGTGGCTTATGTAATAGATAGTTTTATTTCTGGTTTTTTAGGCTAATCATCCCAGTCCATCAATTTTTAATGAATGTACATGTGATGTATGTTTAATTATATGCCATAAAGTATGTCATATAGTTTTAAAACCCACTATAGGTTATGCATTTATTCATGCATCATCTTTATGTATAAGAGTTATAATATAGTAGCTTGCATGATTAAATTACATTAAAGCATGCTCATGCATCATATAATATAAATGTTATAATATATGCATGCACTTAAGCATATTCATGTGTCATCTTTATATTATATGTGTTATAGTATAAAAGTGTATGAAAGCATGTATGCTTATTTCATTACAAGTTATATAAGAGTTATATATAGCAATGAATGAACATTGCATGAAGCATGACACTTAGGTTAATTTATAAAAGTTATAAATACCTAGTGTAGCTTAGCAATGTGGTTGGTTTTAGTTGTTTTTTTTATAAGAGTTATAATTAACAAAATTAGAACTAAAATCAATAAGAAAGACATGCATGCAAACTAGACTTTAATCATGTTTTAAAAGAGTTTTACAATTTGATTGAGATAGACCTAAGATCACGGTTCTAATGAGATTAGAAACCTAAGTTTAATATTTTAATTCGGTTTAATATGATTAAATTGACTAATAAAAGATTAAATATGTAACAAATCTATTTATAAGGGACATTTTATCTAAGGCGGGTTCTGGCTACGTTGGGGTATTTAAGCTGATGGAAACGGTACACCCCTACTTGGGAACCTACCTGGAAAGGTGAATTAGATAGATTTGCTGCATTCATGCAAATTTGATGATAGTATGTTAAAGTGTTTAATAAGACTTGAATCAAACTTGTTTAATTATCAAAAGCAAAAGTTGTTTTTGAGCAAATTAAACACATACTTAGTTAAAATCAGTAGTCGGATTTAATGAATCCCTAGGTAGAACATTCAGTGGGAGGTACTTGGGGTATATGATACTTCACTTAAACCTCTACACGTTTCTCCCTAAAAGTTCATACCGTGAGACCTATCCTTAGCCTCATGGCACCTTGGGAGTGTCCCCCTAAAAGATGGTGTTTGGGTAGGTCAATACCAAGGTGAATGGAAAGAATATTCATAGTAAGTGGGAGCGGGACATGTGACAACATATCCCACGGTTTCTATCATTAAGTTGGATAACGTTTTAGTGCATAGCCTTGAGGCACCCTGGGAGTGTCCCCTTAAAGGATGGTTGTATTTGCACAACTTTTTATCTGATCTCCTGTAAAGGATAAGGTTGCTTTAGTCTCTTGTCCTAATCTACTTTTTCCCTACGGTGGGTGCATTAGGGCTGGACTCTAGGGCCTAAAATGAGGGGTTACACTTATGCAGAATTGTTAAGGTTGTTGACACATTCTGGATCGAACAATGGTGACTGTTAGAGTCAATTACAAGAGTTGTTTCTATCTAATGGTTGAGAATGTCTCAACCCAGTGAAGGTGCACTTGATCACCCCAATGGTGACTTTTGTCCTGCCTCGATGGGGCATCATTGCAAAATAAATGTCACTTAAGGTACAATAGAACTATTTTGCTAAAACCTAAAATTGGTCTTAAAAGTGGTAATGCAAGTAGACTTATTAAGTTTATTCTTGTTTTCAACAACTTTTAATTAATGGAAACCGCTACTTTAGCTCTTTTGGCCACCGACAAACTGACTGGCGAAAACTACGCTATTGGAAGAACATGATAAACACAATACTGATCATCGATGACATCCGGTTCGTCCTTATGAAGGAGTGTCCTCCCATTCCAACTCAGAATGCCGTTCGAAATGTTCAAGAGGCCTATGAAAAATGGAACGGGTAAACGAGAAGGCTCGAGCTTACATCTTGGCCAGTCTTAACGACGTCTTGGCCAAGAAGCATGAGCCCATGGTCACTGCACGTGAGATCATGGAGTCTCTAAAGGGAATGTTTGGATAACCGTTCGCGTAGCTGAAGCATGAAGTTCTAAAGTTTATATTCAACTCCAAAATGAAGGAGGGTACATCTGTTTGAGAACATGTTCTGAACATGATGGTCCACTTTAATGTGGCAGAAATGAATGGGTTTCGCATCGATGAGGGCAGCCAGGTTAGCATTATTCTGGAGATGTTTCCAGAAAGCTTCCTACACTTCGTAAGAAACTCTATTTTGAACAGGGTTGATTACACCCTTATAACTCTCCTTAACGAGTTGCAGACATTCCAATCCTTGCTGAAAAGCAAGGAGAAGAAGGTTGGTGATGCAAATGTTGCTTCATCACCTAAAAAGTTCCTCCGAGGTTTGACCTCAGGAACTAAGTCTGCACCTTCTTCTTCCGACACTAGCAAGTGGAAGAAGAAGAAGGGTAGTAAAGGGAAGGGAAAGGCACCGGCTAACCCACAACTTGTCACTTCATAGGGCAGGCGACCAGTGATAGTTTAAAAGGGAAAATGTTTCCAGTGCAATTAGGATGGGCACTGCAAGCAGAACTGCGCATGATTTTTAAAGGAGAAAAATAAGGCCAAACAAGGTAAATGTGATTGACTGGTTTTGGAGACTTGTTTAGTGGAGAATGATGATTCTGCCTGGATTATAGACTCTAGGGCCACTAACCATGTTTGTTCTTCTTTTTAGGGAATTAGATCCTAGCGGCAACTTGAGGCTGGTGAGATGACGATGCGAATTGGCATCGGGTACGTCGTCTCAGCTGTGGCAGTGGGAGGCCTTCGGTTGACTTTACAAAATAGGTTTATCATTTTGAATTTTGTGTATGTTGTTCCCTATTTAAAGAGGAACTTGGTTCTTGTAAAGTCGTTGATTGAATGTAAATACACTGTAAACTTTTCAGTTAATAAAGTGTTTATTCTGAAATATGATGTTGAGATATGTTCAGCTAAACTGGAAAATAATTTGTATGTGCTAAGGTCGTTAGCAACAAATTCCTCCATAACATAGAGATGTTTAAAATTGTCGTAACTAAAAAAAATGACTTAAAGTTTCTCCTAAAGAAAATGCCCAACTTTGGCACCTTCGTTTAGGGCACATCAATCTCAATAGGATTGAGAGGTTGGTGAATAATGAACTTCTAGACGAGTTAAAGGAAAATTCTTTACCTGTGTGCGAGTTATGCCTTGAAGGCAAGATGACTAAAAGAACTTTTACTGGAAAAGGTTATAGAGCCAAAGAGCTTCTAAAGTTAGTGCATTCACACCTTTGTAGTCTGATGAATATGCGAGCCAGGGGAGGCTACAAATATTTCATCACTTTTACTGATGATTATTCAAGGTATGAGTATGTTTATTTAATGCAACATAAGTCAGAATCCATTGAAAAGTTCAAAAAGTTCAAGGCTGAGGTGAAAACGCATTAGATAAACATATTAAAACACTTCGTTCTGATAGGGGTGGAGAGTTTTTGGATTATGAGTTCCAAAACTATTTGATAGAACATGGAATCGTTTCTCAACTCTTAGCACCTGGTAAACCTCAGCAGAATGGTGTATCAGAGAGGAGAAACAGAACCCTGTTGGACATTTTTCAGTCGATGATGAGTTACGCTTCCTTACCGAACTCGTTTTGGGGTTTTGTAGTAGAGACTGCAGCTTATATCCTCAACTGTGTTCCCTCCAAGAGTGTTGCCAGAACACCTTTGGAGTTGTGGAACGGGTGTAAAGCTAGTTTACGTCACTTCCGCATTTGGGTTTTCCCAGCACATGTGCTTGAGGCTAATCCTAAGAAACTGGAACCACGTTTGAAGCTGTGCCTATTTGTAGGCTACCCCAAAGGGACACAAGGGATTTACTTTTATGATCCTAAGGAAAAGAAGGTGTTTGTGTCAAAAAATGCTACATTCCTTGAGGAGGATCATATAAAGGGTGCATAGTCCAAGAAGTAAAATCGTATTGAGTGAACTTTTCAAAGAAACTACTGAAACTTCAACAAGAGTTGTTGAAGAGCTTGCTACATCAACAAGAGTTGTTGATGGAAGTTCATCTAGTAGGTCAAATCCACCTCAACAGTTGAGGGAAGCTCGATATAGTGGGAGGGTTGTGAACCCATTTATTCGCTATATGGGTTTAACTAAAATCCTGACTATAGTAGCCGATGGTGAGGTTGAGGATCTGTTGTCTTACAAGAAGGCAATGGAGGATGTCGACAGAGATAAATGGGTCAAAGCCATGGATCTTGAGATGGAGTCTATGTACTTCAACTCAGTTTGGGATATTGTAGATCAACCTGGTGGGGTTAAACCTATAGGTTGTAAATGGATCTACAAGAGGAAACAGGGTGCTGATGGGAAGGTACAAACGTTCAAGGCTAGACTTGTGGCAAAAGGTTATACCCAGGTAGAGGGAGTTGACTTGAAGAGACTTTCTTGCTTGTTGTCATGCTAAAGTCTATACACTTCCTCCTATCTATTGCCTCATATTATGATTATGAGATATGGCAAATGGATGTCAAGACTGCTTTTCTGAATAGCAATCTTGAGGAGACCATTTACATGGTGCAGCCCGAGGGATTCATAGCCCAAAGTCAAGAGAAAAAGGTTTGCAAGCTGAATCGGTCCATTTATGGACTGAAACAGGCATCTTGATTTTGGAACATAAGGTTTGATACTGCGATCAAATCGTATAGCTTTGACCAAAATGTTGATGAACCTTGTGTCTAAAGAAAATCATCAACAGTTCAGTAGTTTTCTTGGTGTTATATATAGGGATATCCTACTCATTGGGAATGATGTAGGTTTACTGACTTCAATTAAGAACTGGTTAGCGACCCAATTTCAAATGAAAGATTTGGGAGAGGCTCAGTTTGTTCTTGGGATTAAGATCTTTCGGGATCGAAAAAACAAAGTGCTAGCACTGTCTCAGGCATCGTACATTGAAAAGATGTTGAGCAAGTACTTGATGCAAAACTCGAAAAGGGGCCTTTTGCCTTTTTGGCAAGAAGTTTCATTGTCTAAGGAGTAGTGTCCTAAGGCAACTCAAGAGGTTGAGGAAATGAGACGGGTCTCCTATGCATCTGGTTTGGGAAGTTTGATGTATGCGATGTTATGTACTAGATCTGACATCTACTATGCTGTAGGGATAGTCAGTAGGTATCCGTCTAATCTAGGATTGGGTCACTGAACAAGCGTCAAGAACATCCTCAAGTATCTTCGGAGAACGAGGGACTACATGCTTGTGTATGGGTCTAAGGACTTGATTCTTAAAGTATACACGAGCTCTAATTTTCAGCCTGATAAGGATTCTTGGAAATACACCTCAGGATTAGTGTTCACTCTTAATGGAGGAGATGTAATATGGTGAAGCACCAAACAGGGATGCATCGCTGACTCCACTATGTAGGTCGAGTATGTGCGGATTCGTTTATGAAGGCTCTCACGGCTACAGTGTTTGAGGGTCACTTGCAGAGTACGGGTCTACGGAACCGACTGCGGTTGGACTAAGGCAAGTGGGAGATGTTTTACTGGGTATCTATTGATAACTTGTAGAAATACATGTTATTTTTGCTTTTAAGTTAGAACAACTAAGGATTTTAATGATAAACTATCCTCATTTTTAGTAGAAATGCATGGTTTATTTAAACATCAGCAAACTCATGCAAAAGAAGTTTTATTACTGAATATCGCGACATTAATGCACTGTATTGTAGGATTTCAACGCAAGAATTAACATTAACGCATTAGACAAGTGCCGCAGGAAAAGCTCTAATGCATGGGCCATGCAGAGGGAGTTCAAGGCAGAGAAGATTCATTGTTTCTGGTTGATTGTGTCACATCACCACTTGCAAGTATGGGCACCTACAACAGGCGGCGTCTGAAAAGCTTCCAAGAGTCAGGCGGCCAACCAGGGCATGACTTTAATGCTGACCAGGGCATGGACTTTAATGCGGCCCATTCACTAAGTCCCTCTAGAGTTAAGAGTTTGAAAAATCATAAAAAGATCCTTACTCTTTGTAAATTGTAGTTATAGTTTTAATTCTGTAGAAGCTGTGTCGTGGTGTTGAGACGATTAAAAGGGTTGAGAACCACTACCACCATCAGTCGGGGAGCGGAGGAAACCACTCTTGAGAAAGATACTCCGTCCACTGCCTATACAAGTTATTGTACACAACGAGATTGAGCCAAAGAACTACAAGAGATTGTATTCTTTGGCTTGACTCAGTTTCCTTCTTATTTATCGCTTTCACTCCATTTGATTGAATATTGTTTTTGTAAAGACTCCTTGTTTCTTTATAAAATTCATATATTTGATCCATCATACTTACTATTGTTTATCTCTTGTTTATGTTGAGTGCATTAATACTTTATGCACAACTTCATTCTAATGCCCAAGCCAACTTGACAACTTGGTAAAAACATCTTTAACTTAGATTGTTCGAAAGAATAACTAAGCTGCATCAAGTAGAATGCCTAGTACAGCTAGAGATAGACTTACTGGTGTTTCCTGCATTCTGTGTTAGACGCATGCATCCTAGAGATAGGCTTTATATGTTATTCGCATTGAGAAGTGTTGAATAAGGTCTAACACAAAAAAATAGATAATCAAATCATCCCATCTCATCCACATCACATCTTAGTTGTGTACATTCATCTTAGATCGACGCGTCCTCCTACCTCAAATTCCATTTTCGCATGACCCATCATTCACCACTCAACTCTTTTGTATCCTCTTGCACAGGCACAGCAAGTTAGTGTAAGTAATACATCTCTTACATTCATTTAGGAAAAACCTCTACAATAGATACAACGCAAGGCCTGCATTTGGTTAACTAAATCCCTGAGATCGACCTTGGACTTACCAAGAACTAAATTAGATTTATACTTGGGTCTAGTTTAGGAAAACTTGAATGTCATTATTAGGAGTTGTGTCAATTCCGTGCATATAACTAACGCCCCAATGTGTTACAATTACTTAAACGCTTCAAAGCATAAACGCATCACTTATAATTAGAACTTATTTCTCCAATTTATTTTATACAATACACTCTTAGAACATCTCACGATAGCAATGAACAAGTTTTTGGCGCCGTTGCCGGGGATTCAGAAACAAGAACTAACCAGAAATTTTGTTTGTATCTGTTGTAGGAACACTTCAGTCGAGGCAGTATTACAAGCTACGCATAAGCTTGTGAACATTTATGAGCAGGGAGAGCACTCCTAAATTCAGATACGACCTCGAGATTGAAAGGACCTTTTGGCGTAGGAATCGATCCAACCGTCGTTGAAGGTTAAGGCAGCAATTTCTTAGACAATAGAACAGGCATGAAGCAATGGCGGAAGAACAACCAAACCAGCAACTAGCTCATGCTGCACAGAATCCGATCCTGATGGCGAATAGCAGCACGCGTCCCATGAGGGAATACGTGTCCCCTGTACTGTATGATTTCTCTCCAGGATGGAACAGGTTCGAAATGAAATCTATTATGCTCCAAATGTTCCAGACTGCTGGACAATTTGGGGTGGTCGTGGTAAAGATCCTCACACCCATATGAAGCGTTTCTTGGAAACATGTAATTCATTTGTGATTCCTAGAATCACCTCAGAGGCAATCAAGTTGTCCTTGTTTCCCTATTCTTTGCGTGATGACGCAAAACAATGGGTGAGCTCACTGGAGCCTGGTGAAATCACCACCTAGGAGAAGTTGGTGGAAAAATTTATGCAAAAATACTTCCCACCTACCACCAACGCGAGGAGGCTTCGAGAGATTATGAACTTTGAACAAGAAGATACTGAGACCTTAAGCACCGCATGGGAGCGTTTTAAGGGCTTAGTCAAAAATTGCCCAAACCATGGACTACCACTGACTATCCAAAGAGGACTAAATAGAGCATCATAGATGGCAGCAGACGTAGCAGCAGCTGGTGGACTTATGGACAAATCCTATACTGAGGCTAAAGAGATACTAGACCGCATTGCTAAACACAATATGGAATGGGTGGATGATACATATGATGGAAGAAATGACAGGAGAAGGAAATCTCAGAATGTTAATTCTGTTGATGCCAATGCAATAGCCACACTTTCTACTCAAGTGGCTATGATGACCAGCCTTCTACAGAACATAATGTTGAGAAACGCATCAAATCAGCAGAAAATGAATCAGGTAGAGGTGTTTGGGCAGCCGACGGTCAGTTGTGTGGGCTGCGGAGATCCTCACTCCTATGCTGAATGTCCACAAAACCCTTAATCAGTATGCTTCATAAAAAACAACCCATTCTCTAATACATATAACCCTGGATGGAGAAACCATCCAAATTTTTCTTGGACATAAGGAAATCAGCAGGAGCACCACCCAAGGGCGAACCATCAACAAAGGAATGGATGCCGCCTGCATTTCAACAAACGAATCGGCAACATCAACAACCCTTCAATAGAGGAGGACATGCATCGATCTCAGGATCTCCGCTTGAGAACCTATTAAAGGAGTACATAGCCCAGAACGACGCGTTGTTGAAAAGTCAAGCGTCATCAATTAGAAACCTGGAGATCCAGGTAGGGCAGATAGCAAGCGATTTGAAATACAGGCAGCATGGAGTTCTACTTAGCAATACCAAAATACTTGGGAACAATAATGGGAAGGAGCAATGTCACGTGGTGACATTGCGGAGTGGAAGAGCTCTTGAAGAAAGAAGAATGAATCGAAGAAACAGCAGTCCTTTGAAAGAACGCATTACACGTTCAATGGATCAGGAAGAAAGAACGCCCGAGACTGCAAGCCATTTAGAATCTAGTCTAACATGGGAAAGCCTGAGGTGCCGCTGAACGCACTATTCCCTAGGCGTCTGATGAAGAAGAATGATGAACATCAATTCAAGCGCTTTCTTGAGCTCCTAAAGCAGTTGCACATCAACATTCCACTTATAGAGGCTTTGGAGCAGATGCCAACGTATGTAAAATTTCTGAAGGAAATTTTAACGAAGAAGAGAAAAGTCAGTGAGAAGGAAGTGATAGCACTAATGCAGGAATGTAACGCGTTAGTAAGCAATAATCTACCAAAGAAGCAGAAGAACCCTGGGAGCTTCACAGTTCCTTATTTGATAGGAGGATTGGATGTGGGTCATGCGTTGTGCGATTTAGAAGCCAACATTAATCTCATGCCACTTTCAATTTTTAAGAAATTGGGGATTGGTGAAGCACAACCTACTTCTGTCACCCTTCAGCTCGCTGACAGAACAATTAAGTACCTAGAAGGGAAGATTGAACATGTTTTGGTGAAGGTTGACAATCTCATATTCCCAGCAGACTTTGTTGTCTTGGATTATGAAACAAATAGGGAGGTACCAATTATCCTCGGACGCCCTTTCTTAGCTACCGGGAAAGTTTTAATTAACGTGCATAAAGGTGAATTAACTATGCGCGTGGACAATAAAGAGGTGAAGTTTAATGTGCTCAACGCATTAAAGTTCCTAGATAGTGAAGATTGTCAACTAAACAGCATTGAATTGCCTGAAGAAGAGACTCATGTATATGAGGTCCTCGCATTGGAGGAGAGCTTGAAGGAATCAGAGCCGCCAAGTCTGAGTGAGCGGCGGACAAAACCAACGTGTCTATCACTTAAAGAACCACCATAACTCGAGTTGAAACAGTTACCTGGACACTTAAAATATGCATTCCTTGGAACCAACAACATTGTACCTATGATCATTTCCGCAAATCTTACAGAGCCTAATGAGAAATCTCTCTTGCAGATGTTGAAAAAGCACAAACGTGAAATAGGCTAGACGTTTGCAGATATTCGTGGGATAAGTCCATCTTATTGCATGCACAAGATTAGGCTGGAAGAAGGGAAGTCGGGGTCAATCGAGCCTCAAAGAAGGCTGAAGCCCATAATGAAAGAAGTGGTCAAGAAGGAGATTTTAAAATGGTTGGATGCGGGAGTTATTTATCCGATATCTGACAGTAGTTGGGTAAGTCCAGTCCAATGCGTTCCCAAGAAAGGGGGAACGACCATGATAGTCAACAGTAACAATGAACTCATACCCTCGAGAACTGTCACGGGCTGGCACATCTGTATAGATTATCGGAAGCTCAACGCAGCAACTAAGAATGACCACTTCCCCCTTTCTTTCATCGATCAAATGCTTGACAGACTTGCAGGTAAAGAATTTTCTTGCTTTCTCGATGGTTATTCTGGTTACAACTAGATTCTGATAGATCCGGAAGATCAGGAGAAGACTATGTTTACTTGTCCCTTTGGAACATTTGCATTCAGACGCATGCCCTTTGGGCTGTGTAATGCACCAGGGACATTTCAATGATGTATGATGGCCATATTCTCTAACTTCCTAGAAAAGACCGTTGAAGTCTTCATGGACGATTTTTCAGTCTTTGGAGACTCATTCAAGTCATGCCTAGATAATTTGGAGGCCGTCCTCGCTCAATGCGAGGAGACAAACTTGGTGTTGAATTAGGAGAAATGTCACTTCATGGTGACTGAAGGAATTGTCTTGGGTCACAAAGTATCTAAGGCTGGCTTGGAAGTAGATGAAGCCAAAATAGATGTCATTTCAAAACTTCCACCACAAGAAAATGTTAAAACTTTACAAAGTTTTCTAGGAAATGTTGGCTTCTATAGACGGTTCATTAGAGGATTCTCTCAGATTGTGCGACCTCTGAGCGCATTACTAGAGGCGAACCAACCCTATGACTTTAATGAAGACTGCATTGATGCGTTTGAAACTTTAAAGTATGCATTGACGACAGCCTCAGTACTGATAGCACTAGACTGAATGCAGCGCTTTATTCTTATGTGCGACGCGAGTGAAGTGGCAGTAGGAACAATGTTAAGGCAGAAGAAGGGTAACTTGATACATCCCATCTCCTACACGTCTAAAACATTAAATGACTCTTAGGAACACTATACCACTACTGAAAAGGAAATGTTGGTTGTAGTGTTTGGTATTGAAAAGTTTCGATCTTACTTAGTTGGTGCATCAGCCACCATATACACCAACCAGTCAGCCATAAAATTCCCGATGAGCAAAAAAAACACAAAGCCAACGTTGATAAGGTGGGTGCTGCTGCTACAGGAGTTTAATATCGATATCCAAGATAGAAAGGGAATAGAAAATCAGGTGGCTGACCACCTGTCCAGGCTAGAGAATCAAGAAATGCAAGCCCAAGAAAGTGAAATCAAGGATGCATTTCCTGATGAAAGTCTATTTAGAGTTGAAGACAGAGAACCTTGGTATGCGGACATAGTCAATTATTTATCCACCAAGCAATTCCCTGAGAACTTCAACTCTCAGCAGAACAAACGGTTAATTCATGATAGCAAGTTTTATTTTTGGGATGAACCGACTCCATACTGCATCGATGCGTTCCGGAGGTGGGAACACAACGCATCTTAGCTGAGTGTCATGACTCTCCCTACGGAGGGCATTTTGGTGGGCAAAGAACCGCAGAGAAGGTCCTTCAAAGTGAATACTTTTGGCCCACCCTCTTTAAAGACACACGGGAGTTTGTTTGAAAATATGACCCTTGCCAACGCACCGGGAATATTTCTTCAAGGGATGCAATGCCCTTGAACAATATTCTCGAATTTGAGTTGTTTGATGTTTGAGGCATAGATTTTATGGGACCTTTTCCCCTGTCCTGTGGCCAACAGTACATCCTGCTTGCAGTAGATTATGTATCTAAATGGGTAGAAGCAGTGGTCTGTGCTAGGAATGATGCGTCTACTGTATTTAAGTTTCTTACTAGAAATATCTTTACACGTTATGGAATGCCGAAAGCCCTGATAAGCGACGAAGGTACGCACTTTATTAATCGCATCATTTCCAAATTACTTGCAAAATATAATGTTAGGCAAAATATTTCCACTGCCTACCACCCACAAACAAACGGTCAAGTGGAAGTATCAAATCGAGAAATCAAGTCCACCTTGGAGAAAGTCGTCAATGCAATACGGAAGGATTGGGCATAGAGGCTGAATGAGGCACTCTAGGCCTACAGGGCTGCTTATAAAACTCTTATAGGTATGGCTCCATACTCTCTTGTATTTGGAAAAGCCTGTCATTTACCTGTAGAGTTGGAGCACAAGGCGTTTTGGGCAGTTAAGAAGTTGAACATGAACTTAGATGCCGCGGACGTTCAACGCAAACTTCAGCTCAACGAGCTCGAGGAATGGCGATTGAACGCGTACGAAAACAACAAGCTGTACAAGGAAAAGAAAAAACGTTGGCATGATCAACGTATCAGTAAGAAAGAACTTGTTGTTGGCCAAAAGGTTTTATTGTTCAATTCATGTCTGTGTTTGTTTCCAGGAAAGCTAAAATCCAGGTGGTCAGGACCTTTTATCATTAAAGCAATCTTCCCATATGGAATTGTGGAAAGAACACAAGAAGATGGCACCAACGCATTCAAGTTAAACGACCAAAGAGTAAAGCCTTACTTTGAAGATGGACTGGAATGCCAGAAGTCATCTCTTGCACTACGCGAAGCCAGTTGAGGCCCACGTCGAAGTGTTCCTGCGTTTGCAACGCCATATATTCTAGGGATGCTTCGTCCACCCTTGTTTTTTTTTTTTGTATTTTGTATTTTATGATGCGTTTGAATTTAATGATTTAGTTGTTTGGATGTTTTTAGATTGATTGTCTTTGTTTTTGCTTTTACAAAAGTTGGAAACTTGTTTGTTTTTCTTTAAAAAGTTGTGTATGATCGAATTTGGAACAACGAACGCGTTAGACGCAAGTCTAACGCATGGCCTAGTTAAAGGAACGCGTCTCGAGAACACAAAAACACTCGAGTATTTAGATAACCTAGACGACCTTTCAACTTCACATTTATTACAGACGTCAGGCGGCGCCTGACATCAGCTACTACCATTTCCCTTCCTATAAAAAGGGCCAACGATTCAAGTTCTTCTTATGCTTCTTCTTCTTCATTTCACTCTCGAACCCTCTGAAATAAAAAGAAAAAAAAAAGGAAAACTAAACCCCTCCGTCTCCCTCGCTTCCATCGCTCAAGCTTCTCCGGCCACCATGTCGTCTGCTTCAGATAGCCAGAATCAGAGCGTTAGCTTTAGGAATGACTCTCTGGTAAGCTTTTACTTCTATGCCTCTGTGTCAATTTCACCCTCTCAAGCCCTAGGAAAACCAACAAAGCCCTCGCCCAAACCAAACCCACACACGGCGGAGCTACCTCTTCCCAGTGACCTTCCGCTTCGAAACCTTCCTCAGCCACCATGAAACTCTCGTCCAAAGCCTCCAAAACCACCGTTACTCTTCCGGCCAAAATCCCTCAACCTAAACCTAAAACCCCTTGACCCTGCCCTCAAGCCTAGGGCCAAGACACCTGCAAAACCAAAGACGCGTCCGTCATCTACGGCCGCATCCAAACCCTACACCAAGCCTGCCACACCACCAATTATCCCTAACATCACTATGATGGGTACAACTCACAATCCACTCCCAGCCTATGCTCATAACGCACCGTCACCAGCAGTGCGTCCACCACCTCCACTTTCTATCGAACCCTTGGTCACCATCTATCCCGTGGAATTGGACGCATCGAGCCAACCACCTCCTTCACCCATCCTCATATCTTCCCTTGGGATGCCTCACACCCCAGTGGGCACCCCTCCATTCACTCCACCCATACCACCTTCTGACAGTCCTGCATCAGAGCACAATCTTGAAGAGTTGGCAGAGCTGGCTCGACTCGACGAGCAAGAGGTCTTTGGTGCGATCTTAGCATCCCTCAATCAAAGCCAAGAGGAAGAACAGGTGATGGGTTCAGACCCACCAAACGTATCACTTGAGTTAGACGAAATGGAGCGTTATGCGATGATGCTTGAAGAGGTACTAGAGGAAGAAGAAGAAAGGGAAGAAGAAAACAGAGAAGGGAGAATTGACCTTGACACGTCTCAACCACGCTCATCCGACGTGAATGAAGGGCCTTTAAAATCAAAAAGAGTAACAAGAAAAAGAAGATTTATATTGGAGGAAGAAGAAGATGAGCATTCTGTATCTGGACCTGAAGGTGCAACGCATGAAAACAGCTCAAGGCACGATGCATTAGAGCAAGAATTGGAAAATTACTAGCACGCAAGGCAAGGGCGAATGAAGACTGAACTCCAAAGGGAATTGGAGAATGAACTGAGAGAACTGGCAATGGAAGAAAAAGAGTATGCGGCGGGAATACGCAAGGTAACCGACGCGTTACCTAAAAAGACTTCGAGAAGAAAACGTTAGTTTAATGACATACTCGTAGAGAAGGGTTTCTTCCCCGAATGCTACCCACTGCCGATTTACATAATTTAGACAATAAACGCATTGGGATGGAATCAATTCTGCGTTGGGCACACCCGTATCTGACCCAACCTCGTCCGCATGTTCTACAATAGTGAGTTCGATATGGAGAAAAACACAGCTTTTGTTGATGGGGTGTTAGTGCGCTTCTCAACTGATAGAATAAACAAAGTGTTCAACATTGACAGTAACCCAAACGCGGAAGGAAATCGCATCTTGGAGCAGTCTACGTCAAATCAATTAGAAGATGCATTAAGAACAGTAGCCAAGCCTGGAAGCAAATGGCAAACATCGAGAAATGGAGCAAAAATGTTGGCTTCGAGGAATTTAACTCCAGACGCGAATCTGTGGTATTACTTGATCAAACGGAGCATTATGCCTACAACGCATGATGAGACATTATCAAAGGAATGCGTCCTGGCTACTTATTGCGTTATACAGTGCATCCCTCTGGAAATCGGAAGAATTATAAGGGATCTGATCAAAGCCATCAAGACTAAGCCACGAGGGCAACTCTACTTTCCATGGTTGATTTGTGCATTGTGCAAACACGGGGGCATCCCTCTAGGGGATAATCATGAAGATGTTGATGGCTTGATAGACATAAAGTAAGTAAGGCGTCTACTTCGTGCTTCACCACATCAACCTGCCTTACCTGCCAAGGAAGTGGCACCCAAGCCTCGATCATCAAAATGCGCCCCCAAAAGAAGATGCATCCTGATTGTTGAACATAGCAATGAAGCTTTAGAGCATGAAAAACATGAAGCTAAACCTGAATTCCCGACTGAAGAAGCCCAACCAACCCTTGATTTTACTTTCCATGACTCACCATTGGCCCTGCCAGAAGGGAGTCCTGATCAAACGCACCAACCAACTCTTATGGATCAGGACATCCCTTATTCTCTTCCTTTGCCCCAACCAAGTCCAATTCCTAACTTCGTGCCTCCTCCAATAATTTTTGAGCCAACTGGGCTAGGGTCAAGCAACGCAGCAAATTTTGAAGACCCAGTTGGAAGAAATGAACCAACACCTTAATACAGAGCAGACTTGGAAGAGTTGAAAACGTTTATCAGTGATCAACTCAGACCATTGGTCGTGTCTATTGAAGGTCTCCTGTAGCAGAATCGGGTACTAAGACATTATTTAAGGCAGCAAACAAGACGGATGCAAGACCAATTTGTTTACACAACGCAATACATCAATCAGGTATTGGTTGGAATGTTTGCTTTGCCTCCACTACCTACTCATCTTAGAAACCCCTTAGCTTTATAGATGAAAACCCTGAGGAAGAATGACGAGACGACGTGCCAGCACAATAGAGTTTTGAGGTGTTGGGTTATTTTTTTTTTGTGTATTTTGATTTTATTGTTCTTTTGCATCTACTTGACTTGTTTGTTTAATTCATGTGAAATTATGAAAATGAATGAGAAATTTCTTATCATTTTACTCCTTGTGTTTGACCTTGGCATGCTTGATTTTTGTTCTTTGGATATTTTCTAAGTCTTATGCTTGGCCTAACCTTAATAATATCAAATATATGAAATCTATAAGCATAAAGTAGGCGTTAGGAAAATCAACAAGGCTTAAACTTCTCTAAAAAGATTAAGTTTACCTTCTAATGCGTGCAAGCTTTAAGTCTTAAACTCCTTTTAGATTCTCAAAGCCTTTTGAAATTTTGTTTCTCTTTTAGCAATGAGGATTTAGCTCGTCTCCAAATTTGGGATGAGTATAGCTCATCTCCAAATTTGGGAATGAGAGAAATCCGAGTTAAGACGCATCAAACGAATACATCATAAAGAAAAGGGAACAAAATAATAAGAATGTTAAACGCAACTCCTCTGTCATTACATCATTAAAAAAAAAAACCTTAAATGGTATGAGTTTAGTTGGAACAGGCACTTAGCCGTAGTTGGATGCTCGTATGACACCCGTGGGGGTAAGCCAAAACGAAGATAAGTCTCCTAGACCAACGCGTCTCATATAACTCCTCTATCTAGTCTGAAAAAGATTATATCTTAAAACGCACAGATATTATATATGAGTTTAGTTGTGAAGGGTTCTGACCCGTAGTTGGATGCTCGCATGACACCCGTGGGGGCAAGCCAAAACGAAAGTTGGATACCTGGAACAATGCATGGGTAAGTAAGTTCATAATCTTTTTCTTTTTATCCAGCATTTATTTTACAAAGAACATCTAACGCATTGTTGGTTTAGAAAAAAATGAGAATGTTTTGAGAAATGAAAGGAGTTGTGATAAAAGGCCTGCTGCACCTGAAATTAAACATTAGTTCTTTTAAGAAAAGAGTCAATCTGAGTTATATTTTCCAAACTCTTATCTCAAGTTTATGACTGAATATGATGAGAGGTGAACTCTGCACACTTAAGACAAAAGAGATAACAAAGAATTATTTTGGAATGCTTGAGGACAAGCATTGTTCAAATTTGGGGGTGGTGATAACTTGTAGAAATACAAGTTATTTTTGCTCTTAAGTTAGAACAACTAAGGTTTTTAATGATAAACTCTCCTCATTTTTAATAGAAATTCATGGTTTATTCAAACATCAGCAAGCTCATGCAAAAGAAGTTTTATTACTGAATATCGCGGCACTAACGCACTGTATTGCAGGATTTCAATGAAAGAATTAACATTAACGCATCAGACAAGTGCCGTAGGAAAAGCTATAACGCATGGGCCATGCGTCGGAGGGAGTTCAATGCAGAGAAGATTCATTGCTCTAGGCTGATTGTGTCACATCACCACTTGCAAGTATGGGCACCTGCAGCAGGCGGCATCTGAAAAGCTTCCAAGCAACAGACGACGTCTGAAAAGCTTCCAAGAGTTAGGCGGCCAACCAGGCATGACTTTAATGCTGACCAGGGCATGGACTTTAATGCTGCCCATTCACCAAGTGGACGTGACCAACGCCTATAAATAGATGAAGTCCCTCTAGAGTTAAGAGTTTGAAAAATCATAAAAAGATCCTTACTCTCTGTAAATTGTAGTTATAGTTTTAATTCTGTAGAAGTTGTGTCGTGGTGTTGAGACGATTAAAAGGGTTGAGAACCACTACCACCATCAGTCGGGGAGCGGAGGAAACCACTCTTGAGAAAGATACTCCGTCCACTGCCTATACAAGTTATTGTACACAACGAGATTGAGCCAAAGAACTACAAGAGATTGTATTCTTTGGCTTGACTCAGTTTCCTTCTTATTTATCGCTTTCACTCCATTTGATTGAATATTGTTTTTGTAAAGACTCCTTGTTTCTTTATAAAATTCATATATTTGATCCATCATACTTACTATTGTTTATCTCTTGTTTATGTTGAATGCATTAATACTTTATGCATAATTTCATTCTAACGCCCAAGCCAACTTGACAACTTGGTAAAAGCATATTTAACTTAGATTGTTCGAAAGAATAACTAAACTGCATCAAGTAGAACGCCTAGTACAGCTAGAGATAGACTTACTGGTGTTTCCTGAATTCTGTGTTAGACGCATGCATCCTAGAAATAGGCTTTGTATGTTATTCGCATTGAGAAGTGTTGAATAAGGTCTAACGCATAAACAAACAGATAAGTAAATCATCCCATCTCATCCACATCACATCTTAGTTGTGTACATTCATCTTAGACCGACGCGTCCTCCTACCTCAAATTCCATTTTTGCATGACCCATCATTCACCACTCAAGTCTTTTGTATCCTCTTGCATAGGCACAGCAAGGTAGTGTAAATAATACATCTCTCACATTCATTTAGGAAAAACCATTACAATAGATACAACGCAAGGCCTGCATTTGGTTAACTGAATCCCTGATATCTACCCTGGACTTACCAGGAACCTAAATTAGATTTATACTTGGGTCTAGTTTAGGAAAACTTGAATGTCATTATTAGGAGTTGTGTGCATTCCGTGCATATAACTAACGCCCCAATGCGTTACAATTACTTAAACGCATCAAAGCATAAATGCATCACTTATAATTAGAACTTATTTCTCCAATTTATTTTATACAATACACTTCTAGAGCATCTTACGATAGCAACGAACATCTATGCCTTAGGTTATTGTTTTGTATACTTGTAATGTGATTATCTTGTACACCCCACTAGCTTTAGGACAAGTGGGAGATTGTTGGGGTTGATGCCCTAAATCTCGTAAGGTTCTGTAGTTTGTAAACACCTGTATGAACAAGCAGTTTTGTGATTTATAATATGAGATATTTTATTCACTTCAATCTATGAAATATGAGATATTTTAGTTGCATTAACCATAAACCAATAAAATAAGATCCTTGGTTATCGTTGTAACTTAAGCATGTATGTGGAGACATACAAGTGGATCATATTTTAAGTGATAACCTAAATGGTCTGTAGTATATGAATAAAGGAGGGAAACCTTATATTGGTAACGCTACGAGTGTGACTCGCTTTGTAGGTGTTACATGTGTTGTAAAGTGCTATAAATGGTCTGATCTTGACCATTCGTGTATTATACATGCGAGCGAGGATATACTCTATATAAAGGAGTTTGTATAAGACCGGACCACGAAATGTTTAGTCTCGTTATATAACATCGTTCATGTTAGAGATTTTCATTTCACTTTGATGACTAGTTAGGAACTCCTACCTATAAGGGCAGTCCTTTGATTTGCATGGGTGCGAGTGGCCAGATTGCCGACTCAAACTTACCACTTTGGGGATTCATCTGATTGAGAGTTGGGAACTCAGCTACACAAGACGAAATTCACTTCTTCCCCGAAGCAGGGGTAAGTAGATAAATTGATCCTTTAAGGCTGATACCGGGACTTGAACATTGTGGCGCCACACCTTCTTCTGGCCCGAGAAGGGTTTACTCATAGTGGGACTATGATGTATTGTTCATTAGAGGAATTAGTGATACTTAAGAAGTTAGATGTAACTACAAGGGAAAAATGGTAAATTGGCCTAGCTATACTTATGAGCGATTTGTGAAGGGTCATCATACTGTTGATTGGTTATATCCGATGGACACAAAAATATATTTGTAGTGCGAAGAGTGTAGCTATCGATATTTAGTGGAGTGCTCAGTAGTTAATGAATGGTGGATATCATGATTAAAGAGTTTAGTTAGCTATTCACGTATCGTTGGAGCTTCAAGCTAGAGGTCCATAAGGTGCCTTTGTAGCTTAATGAATTCATGTTGAGAATCAGTTTTTGGGTTAATTTCAAGTGTTCAAATTAACAAGAGAAAATTTGATTATATATGATATAATTAAATTAATTCAATTATATGTGATATAATTGATATAATGTATTTGATACATTATTTGATTGGAGGAATTAATATAAATATGATTTATATTAAATGCCATAAAAGGTGAAAAAGAACTATAGTTTATATGTTGTATATGATGTGATATTAAAACTCTAGGTTATAAATATAATATGATAAATTAGTTATTATATTTATTTATAATAAATATAATCGAGGATACTATACGATAATGACTCATTTTTTAAATGATCGAGTACACAAGTCTATATGATAGACTTTTTTCTTCTCCCACTTACTCGATCATCTACCCGATCGTCTAGTTTCTCCTTCCCTCTTCCAAATCCATACAGAGCTCACACCTTATCGATTCTCACATCAAGAATACCAAGATAGCCTCGTGGTAGTGTCAAGTTTCCGTTTAAGGGTCGAGGATCGAGTTTCACTCGTTGCTGTTCGAGGACTTTCCAGAGGTGTGTTGCATTCATGCTGTGGGACGCGTTGCTGAGTTCAATTGAGGAAATACTAGAAGAAAGGTTCTTCAAGGGTATGTTTACTCAATCCCTTTGTTTCTACCTTTGTAGCATGCTATAATTTATTTGTTATGCATAAATGTGTTGTTAGATTGTAAATGTTCATGTTCTTTCACATTGGGATTTGGAATGATTTGCTCCCGCTCATTGGTTCTCTATATTTAGAGTTCCTTCAATGTTGTTAGAACACTTTAATGGGAGATTAGTAACATATATGATATGTTTTTTTTAGCTCTCACGTCCCTAAGAGTTCACTTCAAGATTCATGCTTTTCTTCGTGTCGATTATACCTCGACTGCTCCATTGGGAAAATGTTTGCATAAATCAAGATCAAGGTGAATAAGGGCAAGTTGTTCACTGTAAAATCAAATATGTGATATATTGATTTCAACTCTCATGTCCCTAGGAAGTTCACACCGTGAGGTTGATGCTCGTATTTATGAAGTGGAAATATGGATGATATGCATTGATGGATTTACGTTGTGCACTCAAGTTTCCCCAGCAGAATTCAAGTGTAAATTCCTCTGAGTTTCCTGGTAAGTCCAGGGTCAAAAATAGATTCTGTTGGTGATTTTTATGAAGACTTTGCGGTAACCGGTTAAATAAATAAATTGATGGGTTGTTGTTTGCGTTGAAAAATAAATAAAAAATGCAGCGGACTTTGAAAAGAGTTGGTAAACGGGAAATGCGATGAACATGTGGTGAATGGGTTGAGAAGGGTTTCGGCTAACACTCCCTAGAATGCGTTCATGCTATACGATCATGCAACATGTATACAACAGTAAACCACCTCTCAGTGCGAATACCACGGCTTCTAAAGCTAGAACGCATACGATATATGCGATAAGTCTACAGGGTTTACACATAAACCTCTATTTCTATTTATGCGATGACAACATGACAACTACACAAATATGCGACCAAATAATATCACTCCCATCTCTAGGATGCATGCGATGCAAGTTGAAAAATAGAGCTTATCTCTAAGTCCCCCTATCTCTTGTTTATACAAGCTTAATCTTGCTTTTTGGAGTTCAGATTCTAACCTAGCTCTCTCGAGACATTAGGTTTTTTCTTTAGACTCTTTCTCGAGTAACTCTAAAAGGTATTTTGCACAACATAAAACAAGACAATCGCAAGCAATGAACTTCCTAGGTCATGTTAACTTAGTTCTTCTCAACCCATTCGACTAGTTTAGCTACTCATGCGTATTAAGAGAGTGAGTAGATGTAGAAATAGAACTTCCATTGAATATATATGAAGATGAAGTACAAAATAACAATGCAAGTATAATAAAGAGCTTGGTAGCAATTTCTTGCTGCCAGACATTTACATTGTTTTTACTCGTGCTCTAAAGATAATCTCGCTTTCGCGAGAGTCGGCCTACTCTTTGCTCTTACGCCCTAAGGTTCTCTCTCGAGTTGCCCTGAGCGATCTCCGACGTCACCATTCTTCTCTTGCTCCGCCTTAAAATGGAAAGGAAATTATGAATAGAAGCAACTGGTTAACTCGTCAACCCCTTCTCTGAAGAATGCCCTTGGTATTTATAGAGCATCAATGGTGAAAGGTGGCTTCTTTCTCCTAGTTGTATAGATGGGATAGCTTTAACTCTTGACTGATGTGCGGGATAATTTTTACCGATAAAGCTGAATGTACTTTGTGACCGTTATCGACTGTCAACTTAATTTGGATTTAACTGTCATCAGCTTTCTGTCCCATCGCTCTTAATTATCCTTTCACTAGGATGCGCCCACCATGTTGCATTGAGCAAGTTGCAGCGATCCTTCTCAGGCGAATGTTTGCGAGCACGATCAACGCAAAGCCTTGCGGTTAAGTTGCGCTTGACCAACGAATTCCTATGATTGCAATCTTTGTATTGCGTTAACACATATTCTGCACAAACATACAAAAATCAATAGTTCTAATGCGCTGAACGCATGCGGCCGCAATATTATAGAATTTATGCTTAATGGACGCAATTTAGCATATTTCATCAATGTAATCCAACATTTTTTAAGAACTTAGCACTATGATAACGTGCATTTCTGCCCGTTATCACACCCCTAAATTTAAACAATGCTTGTCCTAAAGCATAAGCTAAAGATTCCTTTAGCAAGTCAACCGCAAAGTTTTTTTTTCCTAGACTTCTCAAGGATACTTCATTCAAATCCTATATATCAGAATTTCCTTAAGTCTTATTCAAGTCTCTTCTTAAAATATTTCTAAGATCTAGGGATTGCAAGCTTAACTTTCAAAAGAACATTACTAAATTTCGGAACATCGCATGATTTATTTCAAAAAGAAAATTTTCTACCGGGGTGTCAAATGATTTTATCCTTGCACAAAAATTTTCTTCATTGCTATTTTTTCTGACCTTGTGCTCATCCGAGTGCCTTGCCTTCGTTTTGGCTTGCGCCCACGTGTGTCATACGGACATCCAACTATGAGCAATGCACTCTTTCTTAGACTAAACTCATATCGATTTGGCAGTGGAGTTGCGGTCATTGATTTATGTGTTGATTCTGGTGACTTACTTTTGTTTTGGCTTGCCCCCACGTGTGTCATGCGGACATCCAACTACGGGTAAGTATCTTTCACAACTTAACTCTTATAAACATGGGTTTCTCATTGTGTTGACAGTGGAGTTATTATTCTAAATATATATATATATATATATATATATATTTTAGAGAAATAGCAAGGTTGGAAACAAATACCCCACCCGCAAATTTAAAATGCGGCAATGTCCTCATTGCCAAAAGATTAAAATAAGTCATGCGATGCTCATAGAATGCGTTGTAAAGAGAGTTTGAAAGAAAGCTAGCAAACCCCTAACTTCGAGAAATATTTTATGAAGAGACTATCTTAAGACTAATTTGACTCTAGTATATATGAAAGAAATAGAAGCATATTTGTCATCATTGAAATCATACTTGGCAAAGAAACAAAATGCGGTAACTCACTAAATTTATCTATGTCAAATGATTGCGGTGATTAAAGAGGATGCGATGATTAAACTTTGAAAACTAAAATGCAATGTGATAGCGCAAAATTTGAAATAAAGATAAGGAAGAATACACCCCCAAATTTTGCACTGTCACCCGCATTATATTGACGCATCCATTTTTGTGGCGATCTCTCTTCTTTGGGTTGCGATGATGGAGTAAGATAAGTACTTCATCGCGTAACATCTCCACAATCCAGCACCTCGATCATTGCAAGAAAAACAAAGAGAGGGTCAAATTATTTTAAACCAAATAAAACTCGTTATCGCATTTTAAACCATTTTTTTCTTTTTTAAAAAAATTTATTTATATATTTTTTTCTTATTATTTATTTTGTAGAAATAGAACTAAAGATAGTGATAGTAACATAAAGATAGATCAGGATTGAAAAGATATAGTAAAAATTCCAAGTAGTGGAGAGGAGTTGAAGAATTAATGTTTCCATTGCGTCCTTGATAGATTGTGATCATTTGATAACGCAAGTACCATCTACTTCCTTCTTTATTCAAAGTTCTTTAGTTCCACGGAGTCGACTTGGTGATGTCAGCCTTCTCCATGATATGTCTTTACTCACTGCCCGTTGACTTTGAATATGTTTTTTCCGCAATCATTTGATAATTCAACCGCGCCATGCGAAAATACTTGTCTGATTATGAACAGTCCGGACCAACGTGACTTTAGCTTTCCCGAGAAGAGTCGCAGGCATGAGTTGAAGAGCAAGAATTTTTGCCCAACTTGGAGGTTCTTACCACATATGTGTTGGTCATGCCAGCGCTTGGTGCGCTCTTTATAAATCTTCGCATTTTCATATGCATTGTTCCTTCATTCTTCTAGCTCGACCAATTGCATTTTTCGCGCTTCCCCTACCTTCTTCAAATCAAAATTTAGCTTCTTTAACGCCCACAGTGCCTTATACTCTAGCTTCAAAGGCAAATGAACGCCTTATCAAATACCAGCGCATAGGGGGACATACCTATGGGTGTTTTAAATGCGGTCTGGTATGCCCACAACGCATCGTCAAGCTTTATTGCCCAGTCTTTTCGTGAAGGCTTTACTACCTTCTCAAGTATCAACTTAAGTTCTTGATTGGACACTTCAGCCTAACCATTCGTTTGCAGATGGTATGTGGTGGCCACTTTGTGGAGGATATTGTACTTGCGCAGTAGCTCCCTGATAGTGTGATTGACAAAGTGGGATCCTTCATCGCTTATGATGGCACGAGGAGTACCAAATCGAGTGAAAATATTTTTATTCAGGAACTGGGAGACTACCACCACATCATTTGCGGCGCATGCTATTGCCTCTACCCATTTGGAGACATAATCGACGGCTAATAAAATATAGTGTTTACCATTCAGGGGGGGGGGATGGTCCCATGAAATTAATCCTTTATACGTCGAATAATTCCAGCTCCAACATAGTGTTCATTGGCATTGCGTTCTTCCATGAAATGTTGCTTGTGCGTTGGCACCGATCACATTTCATTGCGTAGTCAGCCGCACCCTTGAATAATGTAGGCCAAAAGAATCCACTTTGCAAAACTTTGGCTGCGGTGCGTTACCCTCCAAAGTGCCCACCATATAGTAAGTCGTGGCATTGTGACAATATGTGTTGTTGAGCAGCATTTGGTACGCATAACCAAATAATCTAGTATGCACCTCTCCATACAGATTTGACTCATCCCAATAATAATGTCTGCATTCATTATGGAGCTTCTTCTGTTGATGATACGTGTAATCTTCAGGGAATTGTTCACAAACCAAATAATTGATGATGTCCGCATAGCAGGGCAATTCTTCTATGTGGAATAGCTGCTCATTCCAGAATACGACACTCACCTCAGACTCGTTGCGGTCGACTTCAGGATTTTCCAGTCTAGACAAATGATCCGCAACTGATTCTCTGTCCCCTTCCGGTCAATTATTTCAATATCAAATTCTTAAAGGAGGAGAACTCATCTGATCAACCTCGGCTTTGCGTCCTTCTTTGTCATTAAGTATTTGATCGCCGAGTGATCGGTGTGGATGAGTACCTTGGTTCCCAACAAATATGCCCGAAATTTTTCCAATGCAAAAATCACAGCTAGGAATTCTTTTTCTGTGATGGTATAATTTGTTTGAGAAGGGTTTAAAGTTTTACTCGCATATGTGATAGGGTGCAAATTTTTTTTTCTCTTTTGCGCTAAAGCTACCCCCATCGCATACCCACTTGCATCGCACATGATTTCAAATGGCAATGTCCAGTCCGGCACAATCAGTACGGGTGCGGGAATTAGTGCATCTTTTAAAACTCTGAATGCATTGAGGCAGTTGTTGTCGAACTCAAATTTTCTGTCAGTCTCTAGCAACGCACTCAGTGGTCGTACTATCTTAGAAAAGTCTTTGACAAATCGTCTATAGAATCCAGCATGCCCTAAGAAGCTACGCACAACCTTCACACTGGTTGGAGGTGGAAGTTTTTCAATTGCGTCAATCTTTGCTTTGTCCACCTCCAACCCATGCCGGGAGACTTTATGTCCGAACACTATACCCTTCTTGACCATGAAATGACATTTTTCCCAGTTGAGCACCAAATTCATCTCTTCACATCTCTTCAGAATTTTCTCTAAGTTGGCTAGACAGACTTCATAAATGTTCCCATAAACGGCAAAGTCATCTATAAATATTTCCACTGAGTCTTCGAGATAATCTGAAAAGATCACCATCATGTACCTTTGGAACGTGCTTGGAGCATTGCAGAGGCCAAAGGCATGTGGAGAAAAGCGAATATCCCATATGAGTAGGTGAATGTGGTCTTGTCTTGATCTTCAGGAGCTATCATGATTTGATTGTATCCGACATACCCATCTAAGAAATAGTAAAAATCATTCCCTGCTAGTCGGTCTAGCATTTGGTCGATGAATGGCAGGGGGAAATGATCTTTCTTTGTGGTCGCGTTCAACTTGTGGTAGTCCATACATATGCGCCATCCAGTGATGGTCTTTGTGGTATTAATTCGTTGTTCTCATTTAGGACTACCGTAATTCCGCCCTTCTTTGGCACACATTTCACGGGGCTGACGCACGTGCTATCTGCTATGGGATAGATAATGCCCACATCTATCCATTTGATAATCTCCTTCTTGACGACCTTCTTCATCGCAGGGTTGAGTCTACGTTGATGTTCAATTGTTGCTTTGTGGTCGTCTTTAGGACGAATGTGGTGTATACAGTACGCGGGGCTAATTCCTCTGATGTCAGCGGGCGTCCAGCCAATTGCTCACACATGTTTCTTGAGAATGCTCATCAACGCATTCTCCTGATCTTTGTTGAGCGTAGAGGAAATGATCACTAGCAGCTTTTCATTCTGCCCCAAAAATGCGTACTTCAGATGGGTTGGTAGGGTTTTTAGTTCAAATGTTGGTGGCTCCACTGAGGAAGGTTGTGTTGTTTTTTTTTCTTCTGTCAGCTCTACTTCTTGCTATGCCATCATTTCTTCTTCCTTGTTTGTTTTTGTTACGATCGCATTGCAGGAAACAACAGATGCACTGGCATCCTCTTCTTCATACTCTTCATCAGACTTTTCTTCTTCAATCAAATTCAGGTCATCATCAGAAACTTGCAGGTCTTCTTCATCCGGAAACTTCATGGCACGAATTATATTAAATTTGAGCTTTTGTTCGTTGATACTCATAGTGATTTTCCCCTTGTGCACATCAATTTGAGCACGACCCATTAATAGGAAAGGTCTCCCCAAAATGATGGGCACATCTTTGTCGGCCTCATTGTCTAAGATGATGAAGTCAGCTGACAGGATAAATTTGTCAATTGTTATCAGCACATCCTTCACCTTACCTTCTAGATGGACCAGAGATCTGTCGGCCAATTGGAGAGTCACTGATGTGGGCACAAGTTGCCCCACATTTAATTGTCTAAAAACTGATAGCGACATCAAATTTATGCTGGCCTCCAAGTCACACAGGGCTTGTCTAATGTAGAGTCCTTCTATGGAGCAAGGAATGGTAAAGCTCCTAGGATCGCTCATCTTCGGTGGGATAATGGATTTTGAGCTTTGCGTTAAATCCATTGTGGAAAATTTCCCAACGCCCTTCTTCTTAGTTACCATGTCCTTCAGAAACTTGGCATAGGTAGGCATTTTCTCAATCGCTTCACTGAAAGGAATGTTAACATGTAATTGCTTTAATATAGATAAGAAGCGTTGGTACTGTACCTCTTCGTTTTTCTTCTTCCTTAGTCTATGAGGAAAAGATGGTAACTGAATTTTCACGGTTCCCATTTCAGTTGGCTTTGAGGTCGACACAACTTTAGGTTCTACTGCTTCTTCTTCTCTTTCTTCTTCTTGCGTTACCACAATCTTAGGTTCAACTACAATGGAAGTTGTTCTACTATGCTCCTTCTGTTCTACTTTTGCTCAGGAAATTAGTTTCTGGAGACAACTTATAGAAGGCAAAGAAACCTTTAAGGTAGGGATCTGGGAGGTTGTTTCGGCTAAAGTAGTGGGAGATATAAATTTATTTATTAGAGATAGGCACATTTTACTTGAAAATGTTTATTACATTCCTTTTATGAAAAGGAATTTAATTTCTATCTCATGTTTGGTAGAACAAAATTACAACGTTTCTTTTGAATATAATGAAATGTTCATTATCTCAAAAGGTAATATAGTATGTTATGAAAATCTAGAGAATAACTTATATGTATTAAAATCGACTGAGGTAAAAGCCTTTTTGAATATAGAGATGTTTAAAATAGCTGAAACTCATCATAAGAAAAGGAAAATTTCTCCAAATGCCTATCTTTGGCACCTAAGACTAGGTCACAATAATCTCAATAGGATTGAGAGATTGGTTAAGAGTAAACTTCTAAACCAGTTAGAAGATAGCTCTTTAGCACCATGTAAATCTTGTCTTGAGGGTAAGATGACAAAAAGATCTTTCATTAGCTTAGAGCTGGTAATATGATTTATATTAAATTCTATATAAAAGAGAAAAGAAACTATAGTTTACATTGTATGTGATACAATATTAAAACTATAGGTTATATGTTATATTTGATATAACATATAATTTAATATATATATATATATAATACGATAACTTAGTTATCATATTTATATTTATATTATTATTATTATTTTAATAATAAGGAAGGGTAACTCCCTTCCCATTCTTTTCTCTCTACTTACGTAAGTGGGTGATGATTATTTTTGGCAAGAAGAATAAAAGTGTTTTCTTCTTCTTCTTGAAAAAAGGTTGGTTGAACGATTGAGAAAGTGTAAACGACAGAAGAGTTCTGTGTTTTTTGAGTTTTTTGTGAAAATTCTCTACCCCTCCTCTACATTAAGTTTTCTTTCATAACCAAAATAGCCAGAGCCCACCACTCTTGGGTTCTCACCCTGAGAATACTAAGGTAACTTTTGTGGTAGTGTCCGATTTTGTTCGAGGTTAATCTTGAAGAAGGTATTCAAGGAGTTTGTGATTTGTTCGAGGGAAAACATGAAGAAAAGGTCTTCAAAGGTGAGGTTTCTTGAAACCTTTTCTAAAGCATGTTGTAATTCAAATTTAAATGCATATCTTGTTTATCGTTTACTGTAAACTTTGTATTCAATAAAATTAGAATTTGGTCGATCCGCTTCTGCTCAAGATTCTCTCCCATTAGAGTTCCTTCAATTGGTATTAGAGACAGGTTATAGGTTTCTGATTCCAAATTCCATTCCTATATTGAATTGGTTTACAATAATGGTGGATTTTATAATCTGCATCTTGTTTTATGTGATGAATCATTGTGGATATAATTTATTGATGGATGTTTTGGGATAGAACGCTTTGTTTAAGGCTTTTTTAATTTACAATTTTGGTTTGTAAAGACCCCTGCGTTTTTGGGCATTAATCTTGTAATCGAGTCTGTAATTTGTAAGTTTGAGTCACTCGTGTTATTCTCGAGAAGCTTCAAAGAAGAGTTTCAGAGTGTTGTTTCGATGGAGAATACGAAACAGAGGTTCCAGATCGTGTAGCTACAGTTGAATATATGTATATTATGTACCTGGTATCAAAAGGAACTTAATATCAATCTTTTTTTTTTTATTAGAATATATGTATAAAGTTACTTTTGATATCAGTGAAGTGTTCATTAGTTCAAGAGGTGTTCAAATATGTTCTAGTAAACTTGAAAATAACTTATATATGTTAAAACCAACTGAGGTAAAAGCTATTTTAAATATAAAGATGTTTAAAATAGCTAAAATGAAAAATTTCTCCTAATGCCTATCTTTGGCAATTAAAACTTGGGCATATAAATCTTAATACGATTGAAAGGTTGGTAAAGAATGGACTCCTAAATCAGTTAGAAGACAACTCTGTACCTCCTTGTAAATCTTGTCTTGAGGGTAAAATGACTAAATGATCTTTTACAGGAAAAGGTCAAAGAGCCAAAGAACCTCTAGAGCTTGTACATTTAGACCTCTGTAGTACTATGAATGTTAAAGCATGAAGAAGATCTGAATATTTCATTAGTTTTATTGATGATTATTCTAGATATGATTATGTTTACCTAATGCATCACAAGTCCAAAACTCTTGAAAATTTTAAGGATATAAGGCAGAGGTTGAAGACTTATTAGGTAAAAAGATTAAAACACTTCGATTAGATTGAGGTGGGGAATATATGGATTTGAAATTATAGAACTATTTGATAGAACATGGAATTATGTGAGATATGGTTCGTTCAATGATAAGTTATGTCTAGTTGCCTAATTCAGTTTGGGGATATGCAGTATAGACTGCAGTATATATTTTGAACATAGTTCCCTTGAAAAGTGTTTCAGAAATACTGTACTAGTTATGGAGAGGGCGTAAAGGTAGTTTACGTCACTTCCGGATTTGGGAATGCCCAACGCATGAGTTGGTACAAAACCAAAAGAAATTGGAACGATGTTTTAAAGTATGCCTATTTATAGGATACCCCAAAGAAACAAAAGGTGGTCTATTTTTTGATTTTTAAGATGATAAAATATTTGTATCAAGAAATGCTACATTCTTAGAGGAAGACCATATAAGAAATCATTAACCTCGCTATAAACTAGTGTTGAATGAGATGTTCAAAGAAACTATAGATAGATCAATAAGAGTTGTTGATTAGACTGGTCCTTCAATAAGAATTGTTGATGAAAGTGGTATGTCACATCTTTCTCAAGAATTGAGAATGCCTCAACGTAGTAAGAGAATTGTTCAATAGCCTGACCGTTATATGGGTTTGACAAAAACTCAGGTCGTCATACCTGATGATGACCTAGAGGATCTTTCCATCTTTAAACAGGTAATGGAAGATGTGGATCGAGACCAATGAATAAAAGCCATGGACCTTGAAATGGAGTCTATGTACTTCAATTCAGTCTAGGAACTTGTAGATCAACTAGATGGGGTAAAACCTATTGGCTGCAAAAGAATCAACAAGAGAAAACGGGACCAAACTGGTAAGCTACAGACATACAAATCTAGACTCGTGGCAAAAGGGTTTACCCAAAGAGAGGGTGTTGATTATGAAGAAACCTTCTTTCTAGTTGCCATGATTAAATCTATTAGAATAATCTTGTTCATTGCTGCCTTTTATGATTATGAAATATGACAAATGTATGTCAAGACAGCTTTTCTGAATGGCCATCTTGAAGAGAGTATCTATATGTCTCAACCAGAGGGATTCATTGAACAGGGTCAAGAGTAAAAGGTTTGCAAGCTTAATAGATCCATTTATGGGTTAAAACAAGCATTTCAATCTTGGAATATAAGATTTGACACTACGATCAAATTTTATGGATTTGAACAAAATGTTGAACAATCTTGTGTTTACAAGAAAATTGTCAACAAAACTGTAGCTTTTCTGGTATTGTACGTTGATGATATCCTACTCATTGGGAATGAGGTACAATTTCTTGCCAATGTTAAAAGATGGCTAACATTGCAATTTCAAATGACAAATCCTAATTATATTTAGGAGTTCCAACTACATTCAAGTCATCAACATATACAGTTATAATAACAAATCCTAATTGGGATTTCTTTATAAAAACACATAGACATATTGGATTATTTTGATATTCTTCTTTCAATAAATATCTACTCAGGCGATTGTACCACATCTGTCCTGATTGTTTCAATCCATATAGTGATCTCTGTAACTTTATTAAATACTATTCCCGAGAATTTGATGTATATGTTTCAAGTACCTTAAATCCTTTTGGGATTCTCATATAAATATCATTATCAATATATTGTGACTACATCCATAAGATGCATATCTAGATTTTTATACACAATCAAGCCAATTACAATATCAAGTCTTTGTGAAAAACCATGTGCAACTAGTCGTGCTTTATATCTTGTGACTTAATTATTTTCATTTATTTTCCTTACAAATACCCATTTGTATCCCACATGTTTAACATCTTCTGGTGTTTGGACTACGGTCCAAAAACCTGACATTTTGAAAGTGAGTTTAATTTTGTCTCGATTGCTTCTTTCCACTGAAGCCAATCTTTTCTATGTCGACATTCTTCAACAGATTTTGGTTCAGGATCCTCATTTTTAGATATAATATCAAGAGTAATATTATACGCAAAAATATTGTCAATGATTACATTAGTATGATTTCATTTTTTTCTGACATGACATGGTTATGATGGCAGTCCTTTGATTTGTATGGGTGTGGCTAGTTCGCCGACTCAACAAGTCTACCATTTTGGGGATTCGTCTAATTAGGGAGCTGGAAACATAGCTACATAAGATGGAATTCATTTCTTCCCTAATGTTGGGGCAAGTAGATAAATTGCTCTATTAAGGGCTGATTCCGGGGCTTGAATAATGTAACGTCACACTCTCTTCTAGCCCGAGAGGGATTTGGTCATAGTTGGACTATGATTTATTGTTCATTAGAGGGGTCAGTGGTACTTAAGAAGTTAGATGTAACTACAGGGGCAAAACAATAATTTTGGCCTAGCTGTATTTAAGCAATTTGTGAAGGATCATCGTACTGTTGATTAGTTATATCCAATGGACACAGAAATATATCTGTAGTGCGAAGAGTGTAACTGTCGGCCTTTAGTGGAGTTCCCGACAGTTAACAGATGGTAAATAATTTAATTAAAGAGTTTAATTAATTATTCACGTATCGTTTGAGCTTCAAGCTATAGGTCCATGAGATCCCCTTGGTAGCTCAATAAGACTAAATGAAAATCAGTTTTTGGATTAATTTGAATTGTTCAAATTAATTAAGGGAATTAATTATATATGATAAAATTAAGCTAATTAATTATATATGATATAATTGTTATAATGTATTTGATACATTATAATATAAAGTTTATTTGAGAGGAAATAAATATTTGAATATGATTCAAATATTAATTATGTGAATTAGATTCATATTATTAAATTTAATGTAAATTTGATTTATATTAAATGTCATTAGTGAGAAAAAAAGAAACTATACGTTATATTGTATATGATACAATATTAAAACTATAGGTTATATGTTACATTTGATATAACATATAGTTTAATATATATTATATGAGAATGTAGTTATCATATTAATATATATTAAATTATTTATTTAATTAAATATATTATCTAATTATATTAAATTAATTAATGGGAGGGAGTTGTAACTCCCTCCCCTCTTCCCTCCATTTCATGTAAGTGGAAGTTTTAGTTTTCTAATTTTCTTCTTCCTCCTGCATCACAGAGGGTTGATAGAACAATCTTAGATCTTTCTTCCTCTAATTTGTTTCTCTCATTCCTTCAAACCTCCAAAATCATCAGAGTGCTCACTCCTCTTGGGTTCTCTACCTGAGGATACTGAGGTCACCATTCGTGGTAGTGTTCGAGGATTTCATTGAAGATCGTCTTCAAATGTGAGGTTTTATAAAACCCTAATCTAATTTCTTTATTTTTGTTTAAAGCATGCTATATGTTTTAAAATTAAATGCATATTTTTTCTTCTTCTATGTAAAAAATTTTCAATTATAAAGAATTGGGATTTGGGAGACCTGCTTCCGCTCAAGGGTCCCTTCAATGTGGATCCTTCACATTTGAATTCTCAATAATTATTCTCATCATTATAAATCCTGGATGACCCAATCGGTCATGCCAAATTGTAAATATGTCTGGATTCATGAACTTCAAGTTCATTGTTGCATATGTTTCAATTATTCGTATATGAATATAATATAATCTATAAGATAAAGCATGATACTCTTCTAATATACGTTTTTCATTTGAGGCCGTTGATATGATATATAAATATTTTACATTGTTCTTACTATCAGTCTCAATATGATAACCATTACAACGTATATCTTTAAAACTTAGAAGATTTCTCTTTGATTGGATAGAAAACAATGCATTGTCAATTGTAAATTTTGTTCCTCTAGGAAAAATAATATTTTTTTTCCAAAACCTTTGATCAAATTTGCAGAACCCGATATTGTATTTACTTTTGCTTTCAACACTGTTAATTTGAAAAAGTATTTTTTATTTGTAAATATTGTGTGTGTAGTTGTACTGTCTGCCAGACATAGATCTTCTTTGCTCATTTTTTAAACACCCAACATTTGAAAATGATCCATGTTTCTTCATTAAAAGAAAATAATTACAATAAGAAAACAACACTTAAAATATACAAAAGTTACTAAAAAAAACATGAAGACAGATTTGAAAAAAATAACAATATTAAGTCTAGATATTCTCAAAGTTAAAAGAAACATTTGATGTTCCACCAACTGTGCCAAGCTTCTCTTCAGGAGATTCAAAGAAGTTTGCCATATCCAAATTTGTCACGTGGGATGGGTCAAATACGTCATTATCCTGGTATGAAAAATTTGCTTCCACATTTTTCTCTTTTTCCTTCAAGGAAGCTTAATAGAGGTCAATTAAGTGTTTTGACGTACAATAGGTATGTGACCAATGCCTAGTTATTCCGCATTAGAAGCATTTATTTTCAACACTCTTTGAACTTTTCTTTTATGATCATCATTTTGCATGGTTCTTTTGAAATTTGAATGATTAGAGCGGCCACCACGAAAATAATTATTTCTTCCTCTAACACGATCATGACCTCGACCTCGACGACGATCATGACATCGACTACGATTATTAACATTCACAACATTTACTTCAGGGAATGGTCTTGTTCCGGTTGGTCGAGATTCATGATTTTTCATCAATAACTTGTTATTTTGTTCAGCCACGAGAAGACATAAAATTAATTTGGAATATTGTTTAAAACCTTTCTCCTAATATTGTTTCTGTAGGAGCATATTCGAGACATGAAATGTAGAAAATGTCTTCTCTAAATATCAGAATCAGTGATTTCCTCTCTGCATAATAACAATTTCGAACTGATTTTAAATAATGCGAAGTTGTAATCGCTTACTGATTTGAAATATTGTGGCATCAAGTGCATCCACTCATAACTAGTTTTAGTAAGAATAACTACTTTTTGATAATCATACCTCTCTTTCAAATTTTTCCACAAGATACAGGGATCTTTTATTATAAGATACTCCATTTTCAATCCTTCGTGGATATGATGACGAAGGACAATCATAGCTTTTGCTTTCTCCTGACTGGATGTTGTATTTTCTTCTTTAATAGTCTCCCCAAGATTCATAGAATCCAGGTAGATTTCAGCATCAAGTACCCATGACAAATAATTATTGTTGTTAATATCTAGGGTGACAATTTCTAATTTTGTGAAATTCGTCATGACAGCACTATCATAAAATATTGTACTTATGTTAAAAATTAATAGATATTGAATATGCAAAATAACATTAAATTTATTAATTATAACAAAGAGGGAAAAATTGCCATACCTTTAGGTGGGAAAAACGACAGGAGATCATGCTGATAACATGTTGTGAATTTGAGAAGCACAACGAGAACACGATAGTAATAAAATATAATATTAAAATAAATATAAGATAATAATAAAATAAATAAACATAATATATAAATAAAATAAAATAACAAAATGAGAAATGAGAAAATTCTCAAATTTCTCCACTTTCTCCAATTTCTATAAAATTGGCCCAATGTGTGTGTGATTTTAAGATCCATCAAATGCCACTATTTATAGGCAAAGTGACAAGTAAAATGTGAACTTACGTGGACACCAAACATAAATAATTACAAGGCACATGGACAACATGAAGGGTGATACATAACTTGTGGGACATTAAGCAATGGACATCTATTTATTATTATAATATTTATAATAGTTTATACTTTTTTTTACACTTTTAGTGACACCATATTATGTTGCTAAAAGTTATAGATATTTAGTAGCATGAATTGACACATTACATAAATCTTTTAATGACACGGTTTTAAGTTGCATTGCTAATAATAATGTTTTGTGACATTTTTTTAACCCATCAGTAAATCAACTTCTACTGACGAAAATTGTTGTCACTAAAAAGAAAGTGTCATTGAAAATGATTTTTCTTGTAGTATAGTAGATAGCATGGATATTTAGTATTTAACATTTTTATTTTGAGATTTTAGTTATTAGTTTTGTGTTGTAGATAAATTTTGAATTATTTAAATTAATAAAATAATTATAATTATAACCTGACAACACAATCCATTCAGATCTTTTGGGATGGGTGGTGACCTTGCTGGTCGGTTAAATAGACAATTCAACCAACTTGAATTTTTCGTTTAATTTATACTTGTATCAAATCAATATATTAACTTCAAAATGCATGTATTATCAATCATACTTCCAATCATATATTCAGTAGGTTTGTAAATTTTAAAACACATCAAATATATCAAAAACTTATTAGATAGTACACAAAATTAAAACTTCCAAAATTTTATCACTTATTAGAAATTTAAAGATTCGTTAGACATTCGTTAAAAGTTTAGATACTCATAAAGATCAAACATTGCATCAGAATTTTGAGGAAAGAGGGTGTTTGGTTTCTGAAGTTAATTGATATACAAGACAAATATTAAGGATGTTGGGAAGACATATTATGTATGGGACGACGTCGTTTTACACTACTATAATCCATTGCAAAGCGGTCCAATTGATCATCTTCATCTTTATCTTCGATATCCCATTCTTCATTGCCTGCAATTTTCATAATTTAACATCAATCATCTCATGACTTTTCAATGAACTAATTGATCGGTATCGCCTTCGCTCACCGGAAAATTTTTGATCCTTAGAAGAAGAAGCTTCCTTTGAGATTATGATCTTCCTGGGCAGTTCTACATTAAATCAACCAAATCATACACTTAGTTCAATTAAACTTGAAAAAGAAAATGTTGTTCTAACTAATGAGAGGGAAATGAGAAAAATAGGAAGTGTGTTTATTTCATTCTAGAAAAAACTTGATATAAATACATATCTTAAGTTTAAAAATAGGTTCCACAATGTTAGCAACTAATCCCACTAACTCCACAAGAATAGGAACTTAAACTTCACTACAACTAAAAATAACTTCAACTATTTCCTAGAAACTAGGAATTGACTAGACCAACTCAAAAACTAACATTCTCCTTCTAACTCAAATACTGCAACCACCTAACTTGCTCTTAAGAGCTTGAAAACGACTCACACAAAAAGACTTTGTGAAGATATCAGCTATTTGCTCTTCTGAGCTGCAATGTACCAGCTGCACTTCTCCTTCCTTCTACATCTCTCTCAGAACATAATACTTGATCTTAAAATGTTTGGTCCTTCCATGAAAAACTGGATTCAATGAAATGGCTTGAGTGACTTGATTATCCACAAACACCTTCACACACTTTTCCTGCTTCAAATGCAAGTCATGCATCAATTTCTTCAACCAAACAGCTTGGTTGACTGCTGTCATCGCTGCAATGAACTTAGCTTCTACAATTGACTGAGGCACTATATCTTACTTTTTTGAACACCATGAGAAACACCCTAAGCCAAAAGTGAAACAATAGCCAGAGGTGTTCTTCATATCATCTAATGACCTAGCCCAATCACTATCTGAGTAGCCTTGTAACTCAAAATTTTCAACTTTACTAAATTTGATCCCAAATGACAGTGTACCTTTCAGATATCTCATAACCCTTTTTCCAGCAACCATATGATTCTTGCTTGAACAGTGAAGAAATCTAGATAAGACACTTACAGTGTACATAATGTCAAGCTTAGTGGATGTGAGATATATGAGGCATCCAACTAGACTTCTGTACACATTCTCATCGGCAGGTTCCTCTCCATCATCCTTTTGCAACTTCTCAGTTACTTTCCATCGTGACTTCTTGAAAGGCAGCCTTGTTTGCTTCCCTGTTAAACAAGCTCTACAGTTTGTTTTCAGCTCCTCTAGAACTAGTACTTCTACTGCCATCTCATTCTTCTACAGATATTGCAACCCTTTCTGATGAAAATGTCCCAACCTCTCGTGCCATAACTCAGTGTCATTCACTTGACACTTGAAATCTATCTACTTCTTCTCGAGTGGATCCAACGAGAAGCTCTTGTGCTACATCTTTATTTTGAACAACTAATTCCCATTGGAATCAGAAATGAGGCACTTTCCTTCTTTAAACAACACTTTGAATCCCTTCCCTACTAATTGACCAACGCTTAACAAGTTTTGATCAATTTCAGGGACAAAAAACACTTCAGTAATCAACTTGGTTCCAACATAGCTCTCTATTGACACTCTGTCCTTCCCCTTTACTTCTAGATACTCATTGTTTCCTTTCTTCACCCTTGACTTGAATGACTTGTCAAGGTCCTTGAACAATTCTTTGTCACTTGTCATGTGATTGGTACACCCACTATCAACCAACCAACCAT
Source organism: Benincasa hispida (assembly GCF_027475165.1). Classification (NCBI taxonomy): domain Eukaryota; kingdom Viridiplantae; phylum Streptophyta; class Magnoliopsida; order Cucurbitales; family Cucurbitaceae; genus Benincasa; species Benincasa hispida. The sequence goes on along the minus strand of NC_143481.1, from coordinate 28,508,472 downwards.
CACATTGAGTGACTGTTGAGAAACAAATAGCCATAAAGAGTTGATTTTCTTCTTGTTGTACTACAACATGTACTCCTCCTTATTGTTGAGTTTTTTCTTCCTTACAGAATCGTTCAATGTGCCTCAATAAATGACATCTTCTACACTTCACATCTGGCCTTCTCCAGCATTTGAAATGTGGATGATTCTGCTTCCCACAGTGCTTGCATGTACTACCAGCATCCTTTGTAACAGACTCTGAGCTACTGTTGCCACTTCCCTTCTTCTCTCTTCCACCTTCTCCCTACTGCACTTTAGCTTTCAATGCCTCCTTCTTGTCTCATCAACCTCCTCTGCTCTTGTGCTTGCAAAGCATTAACCACTTCTACCACCTTGAATTTTGAGAGGTCTTTAGTATTTTCTAAGGAAGCAATGGTTGCTTCATATCTCTCAGGTACTGAAACTAGAATCTTCTAAACCAATCTATCGTTAGATAAATTGGTTCCTAATGCTCTTGCCTTGTTAGCAATCCCAATCAACTTATCCGAGTACTCTTTAATGGATTCAAAATCCTTCATTTGCATTCTCTCAAATTCTCACACCAAGTTAACACTTTCATGCCTTTAATTTTCTCACCACCTTCATACTCATTTTTGAGGAACTCTCAGATCTCCTTTACCTACTTCAAGGCCATAATTCTGTTGAATATGGCGAAAGACACAGTTGCATATAGGCAAGCTCGAGCTTTTGCCTTCCTGGTAACCCTCTCCTTGTGAGTCATGATCTAATGTATTGTTGGGTTATCAAGAAGTGGAGCAATCTCATAGTCTTGCTCAATTGCTTCCCAATAATCACAACCTTCCATGTAGGCTTGCATTCTGATAGCCCATGCCTGGTAGTTTTCACCATCAAACACAGATTGAGCCAATGAAGAAAGACTGTTTGATCCTAATTCCATATCTAACAACTCTCACAGGTGTATCACTCAGTTTCTCTCAGAGATATTTCACTGATTCTCATCACAGGTCCCTTAGGAATTAAGGGCTCTGATACCACTGTTGTTCTAACTAATGAGAGGGAAATGAGAAAAATGGGATGTGTGTTTATTTCATTCTAGAAAACTACATATAAATGCATATTTTAAGTCTAAAAATAGGTTCCACAATGTTAGTAACTAATCCCACTAACTCCACAAAAATAGAAATTTAGACTTGACTACAACTAAAAATAACTTCAACTATTTCCTAGAAACTAGGAATTGACTAGACCAACTCAAGAATTAATTTGCAGTTTTGAGTTACTAACCGAAAAAAAGATTGTGAAATGTTGGAATGAGAAGGAGAAAACACAAACGGAATTCTATTTTATATTTTCAAATTCACTTATATCTGGTAGAATTATTTTTTTATTTCAATGATCAAGATGTAAATGTTGATGTTGACAAATATATCCATAAAAATATTGTCAATTGATATTTATGAAAAACTATTAAAAAAAACCTACACTTGAAATAATTGATTTAATTAAATAAATAAATATTTTATGTTTTTTAAATAAATTAAAATGTTTATCGTTTTTATTATATGCACATAGTAAGTGACATTTTATGGTTTATTTTGCATGTTTTATGAATTATTTTTATAATGTAATGTAAATGTTGATGCATTCTTCAAGTCAATGTGAACTCATGAACGTAATGGTGCCACTTCTTGAAGGAAATTTAATAGATGGATCCCAATAATGAAATTTTAAAAGTAATTGGATTTTTTTTTTTTAGTGTATCTCGATTTTGAATTAGAAAATATAAATTGCAAAATAAATACTTGTTTAAAAAAATTTTGTATTTCACACATTATAAACCTTTTTTTTTTCGCTAAACTAAGACAATTTTTTTTTAAAACTATGTTAAACTAAAATATGTACAATATTATTCATTACATTGGATATTGTAGAATAATAATCATATACAATTTATAACATGAAACATTTTAATTCATAAATTAATTATCTTAATATTTAGTTAGTAAGTAAAATATTTTGTTATCAAACATTCATCGGAAAATATTGGAATACATTTTTTAAAACTACTTATTTTTAAATTTCTATTTGCATATCACTATCCAAACATACTTTAAACTACTACTAAACTTGATGGAAATATATAAAATAATACGAACCTGGGGGATGGAGCAATGACTGAGACTGCATCTGTGGATTGGAGAGTAAGAGACATAGCAAAGTTATGGCTACAATAGGCATCTCTTTTCATTAGAGAGCTGTATTAATTTCTGTTTGGATCTATATCTTTGTAAAGACAAAGGCAATAATGAATTATAAACCACCCAAGATGGAAGAAAAAGAAAGAAAGAAAAAAAAAAAAAGAAGATAATTTTTATGCTTTTAGGGACTTCACACCATTTGGGTTGGTTTTGTCATTTTTCTAACATAAAGAAAAGATCATAAAATGTTTGCATCATCCACCATGCAATGTTCTTTTCTTATTCTTCCCTTTTTCTAGAAGAGCTTCTTATATGAACAATCAACTACACTAATTTATTGTTTATATTTTATTTAATAATTTTGATGTAATTTTTATTAGTTTTGTGAGGCTATGAAGTATGTTTAGACCTTTTACATAACATATATCATGGAGTAAGTTTTTAGTTTAGAATTTATTACAAGAAAATTCACTTTTAGTAACAATATTTTTAGTGACGCAATCAAATTTGATCTTTAAATACTACTTATAATGATGTAGCAAATAACATGTCCCAAAATGTACTAAAAAATACTAATAATAATCACAAAGTCTGTGATTTGAATTCTTCTACCCTTAATTGAAAAATAAATAAATAAATAACATGTCGCAAAACACTATTATTAGCAACAGTAAATAGCACTTAGTAGCTTATTACTATGTCACCAATTTTTTTTTTTTTTTTTAAATATCGAGAATAAAGTAGAAAAAATTTAAGACCCCTTATTTTTGTTTCCCTCTCTCATTTTCATTTTTCTCCTTATCTATTAAAAGGAAAAAGGAAAAGAAAAGAAAAAGAAAAATAGAAAAACTTCATCCCTTTTGTATTTCATGTCTTGAATTTGCATGAAAATTCAAATAGGATTGCTCATTTTATATATCTACGTAGTCTTTAAATCTTGAGCAAAAAACTTGTTATCTACACCGTAAGAGTTTGATCAAAATCAAATCAATTGGAGCCAAGTAGTTGGGGATTCGGAGTTCACATAGTCGAAGGATTCCCGATTTCTAATTCACTAGGGTAATTAATGTACTTTGATGTCTGCACGTTTTTTATTCATCACATCAACAATAATATCCCTTTTTGTAACAGTGTTGTATTTTCAATTTCATGCCAGTCATTTGATTGTTTACATACAAGCAAATTGTATAATTTTGTTGTTAAAACAAATTTCACAAACATGATATAGTGAAATATTCGTTTGTTGTTAAATCCCTTTATGAGTACAACTTTTTATCGAATAAAAGCATTATCTCATAGAAGAGATGGGATTTTAGAAAGTGCCATTTGAAGCAAGGAGTGAAACTTGTGAACTCCATGAGTCATGGTGCAAGGAGTAAATAAGTTATAAAATTGATATTTTTTAGTCATAGAGTCCACAAACACTTTAGGCCATACAAGGAATAGAATTCACAACTCTACTCCTCCCAACACTTTAGACCAAACACCCGGTAAGAGTTTTATGATAGAATTATATGATCATTTGTATATGTTAAAAGATAATAGACATATATGCTACTTTCTTTGAGTTGATGTGCTTGACAAGATTGAAGTTAATAGAGACATCTCTCAGCAATGCCTTGTTCTTGAAGAATAACATACCTGATAAGAATGTTAAATGATCCCTCACCTCAAATGCCAAATGATATGTATATGTTCACTAAAAAATATGAAGAGAGAGAGAAAAAGAAGTTGATTTGATTGCAAATAATGGTTGGCAAGAAAATAAGCACAAAGCACCCATAGATTAACATGTAATTACATAGCAAAATATAAATTTCAAAAGCCTCGACTGACTTTGTAGGTAAAACACAAGGGTTTTCTCAACCAATGATGACACCAAGTTAGCTTTATTTCTTGTCACAATGATATTGCATTGATTCTATACACTTCATCATTGTTACATGTTTATTCATTTTGTTTTAAAAGAAGCCAAAAGGAAAGAAGAGTGATGATTTATACATATATACCTAAAAAGAAAAAGGAAAAAGAGAGATTCCTGAAAAAGTAATTGGAAACTTAGAACTTATTTATTTTTTAATATATTTAAACTAGTAATTTACAAATAATTAGCAAGAAGAATTCAAAAATTTATACATGGTGTGAGAGGAAACCATAAACAGAAGGGAAAAGATTTAAATTTAAAACTAAGCTGATCCAACCTTTAATACTAATCTCTTCTTACTCACTCCTAGGATTTGCTCTATCATTTCTCTGTTCTTTTAATCTCCACTTTTTAGATTTCATCTCTATCATTTTCATTTGTATCTTTCATTTTCTCAAAATAGCTTCCACCACTTTTCTTTCATTTCTTCTCTCTCCAATCACTTTCCTCCATTTCTCTGTCTTGTCTTTTCACTCCATCTTTTTCCTATTTCAAACTCACCCTTCTTGCATATTTTTCTCCTGTTCTTTTTCTTCTTCTACTTCAAATTCAGTCTCTACTTTGAAATGTCTAGACAAATAACCAAAAAAAAGAATTAAATCCATGCTAAATGAAATGGTTAGTTTTGGTTTGATTTAATTCTTTAAATCAGAATTTAGTTTGCTTTTTTCTTTCGTTTAGTGGACTTGATCTGAAGAGTAGTTTTGGTTTTCCTAGTCCTGAAATATACTACTTTGACTTTCTCCCAGAAAACTAGCTAAGCTTCAAACTTCCAATCTTAGCTAGCAGACAAGATTCAACTCAACAGTGGCCTCTAATTGCTAATCTGGTAGGTAAAGCTACATTAAGCTTGTATATCCTATAAAAAGGTTCAACAAATAATAGGATTCTTAGAGAGAGAGAAAAAACCATCCAAGACAAAAAAAAAAAAAAAAACACAAGAAACTTCTATCCAATTTCATGGCTATAATATCAGTCTAAACAGAGCAACCATGTCATGCCATCCTTATATAAATCAAAGAGCCATGGTTTACAAGCATAGTGGAGAAATATGCTCTACTGGAGAAATTTTCCACAGAGAGAGAGATGAGGATACCTTAAATTTCACATAATAGGCCAAACTGTAAAGAATGACTATTGAATGAAATGCATAACCTCCAGTAAATAATACATCTACTTACATGTATGTGAAAATAAATTTGGATGATGCACAAACAGAATCTAACTCAACCAGTCAGAATTTGCAACATAGAAGGCCCTCCCTCCAACCTCGATACTTCCGGTAATGCCTACGTTCAGCTTTTACCATTTTAACGGGGCTACTATTCCATTCAGACTGTAATCTGTAAACCCAGAGAGTAAATATAATTAACATTAGATTACAATTTAGAAAAGGATATATAAAGAAGAAGCTTGTGAGGTGAAGTTAGATTTGGAACTTACATAGGAAAGGCAAAAGAACGTGTGCTTGTTGTGCTACTTTCTGATCGAAGCGAGATGCTTCCAGAATAAGCTATTGGTCCTGAGTAAGTAACAAGACTAGCTAGTGGATCTACAGCAGAGAAACTAGACTCGCCAATGTCGTGCAGGCTCTGATTTGAAACTAGTCTACTATCTGAAGTTCTATGTTCCAGATTGGTTGAAACTTGAGTTCCAATTACAGAATCACTTCTTTCATGACACTCCTGTGTTCCGGCACTGCTGGTCATGGGTGCTGGATAGTTTAAGTTGGGATTTCCATGATGTTCTTCTCCACCATTGGCCACGGGAGAGATTGAATTGAAATTAAGTGTAATACTTCCATTCTCAGATTCATTAGTACAACCTGAAGGATGCGTTGGGATGTTATTATCATTTGGTGGTTCTGCCGCAGCACCCAGAGCAGGAGTACCATTGCAAGATTCAACAGATTTGGAAGCCAAAGAAGGGTCTTCCGAGTTTACTTTTTCACCGGATATCTGAAATCAAAAGAAATCCAATCTACATCAACCAATTCTAAAAAGCATCACACATGAAATTTTTGAGCAAGTGGAGCTAAAATTGCTTTGTCCAAACAAACGTCCTTCAATATATTCAGATTAAAAATAAGACAAACATGTAGTGCACGAGAGGACATGATTAATAACTTGGCCAGAAATATGCATACCTGAACACCTATGTTGTCTAAAGACTCGGACGAATAACTTCTTTTAACTAGCTTTTGCATCAAAACTTTTGGCTCACTCAGATTGAATTTTTCTTCCTCTATCTGTGTCAAGTCCTTTGCATCATCATGAGTAGTCCACTCCATGGCAAAATGATCCTCTAAATAAACTTTATGATCATCTGCTATGAACTTGGACACCTCGGAAGAATTCTCTTTTTCTTTTATAGATCCTTCATTTTGGTCTTCCTCCAGAGGCATGATTTTACTAATTGACTTCTCTTCCGTACACTTAAAGAAGAAATTGTCCAGAGAAGATACCCCTTCATCAATGCAGATATCCTTCACATCATTGACATTAATTTCTTGGTCACAGACTATTGTTTTTGACATTTGACATTCCGTGACACTTTTGTCAACATATGAGAATGAGGGTTTCATACTGGATGGTGCCTCAAATGCACCAATACCATCAGCATTATTATCAAAAACATCTACGGACGAGCAGTTAATTTTAGTAGTCGTGCAACTATTCCCTTCACAAGCAGAATATGAAGATTGAATGACATCTTCCTGGTTTATTTTCTCTTGACATGAGAGACCAATTGGATTGTTACTCATGACCCGGCGTTGCAACTCAGAACTGCTGTAATTGCATTCGAGAGATTCTGGAGCACAATTTGGGCTGGTCATTGAATGGTAAAATGATGAGTCACTTTCTGCATATACATAATAACAAAGGAAGTTAGGGCAACAAATTGGACAAAAAAAAAGGTAGATTGACGAGTGTAAATTGCACCGAAATGATGAAGATGAAAATAGTCTTTTCTTTTACAAAACAACAGAAGATCATTAGATAAACGAGCAGACAGGAAATAACAACAGGAACAAAATGTAAAACTTTCAAGTAGAATACAAGACAATAGAAAATGTTGTTAGTTTCATAGCTTACAAAAATCATGGAGGCAAAAGGACCTTCAAAAGAATCAAAACTTCATGAAAGATAGCATGAACACGCATCAGTCAGAAGATAGGGGCTACCCCTAAGCAAACCTGTCATAAAACATCAATTTATTGAAACAGAAATTTAACAACATTGTAAACTTCTGTGAATGGAAGACGAAGAAGAAAAAAGAAAAGCTGAGATTAAAAGGAAGAGACAAGTATAAAACTTTGCAGTCCACCATAATATTGGCAATCGAACACAACAACTTTGTAGCCAGTTTGATGCTAAAACAGGGTGAAGAACAAAAGTCGTTCCAAGAAAGGGATCATAAGCTGCGACTGTAACCCATTACTCCATTAGCAACTCCAATATATTCTCCTCAGATATTGTAATTATACCAATTATTCTGAAGCAGAACAGGCAAATCTATTTTAATGATAATAAAAAGAAAAGGTTGAGTTCAAACTGGCAAAAGCCAAAAGCTAAAAAGAAAAGCCCCCAACTATTCTAACAGTTACATACAAAGAATAACATTGTCAGCTCCTAGGTGATTGACCAGGTGCCGAGGTCCGGCCCCTCCAGAATCACTCATTTAAGAACCATAAAGAATCAGCGAATTAATGTTAACAATTTACCATAAAAGGCAGTGACATCTCAATGAAAATTAACTAAATCTCAACACAGAACGCTCGAGTTAAATCAACAAAATCAGAAATATTCAGACTAAACTAAACATTCTGTAAAGAGCATATCAAAGTCATTATTACATGATAACTTGCTTCAAAATATAAAATTAAAAATTATCTGGGCTATACGTGCTGGGAATCCAAAGCCCTGTTACCAATACTCAAAAATAAAAAGAGAAAAAGACGAGTGGTAAAAAAGTTGGAAGAACTTTTCAAAAGCAAAAAAAAACTTTCAACAGAAACATCATAACTTAAAATGATTATTCAAGCAAAAAATGAAAAAATAAATTAATAAATAATTCCCCCACCAATTCTCCTTTATCTTCAACTAATGATGAAATGAAATCAACCCCAACCCCCATCCTCCACCTCATAGTTAATGGGGAAACAAAGTAAACTAACAGAAAGAATTCAAAACATCAGAGCATGGGAAAAAGAAATGTGAACAAACAAGGAAGTCAAATATTCAAACAACAATATATAATACACAGAGTTAAAGAAGAAATTATGAAGAACAAAAATATCTACCTCCATGTAAAACCCAGAAGCAGAAATGGGAAGGTGAATAAAATTGAAGCAGAAACCCCCTGATAATATAAAATTGAAGAGTAAAAAATGGGCCAACGGAGCGCCCTAGTTTGGTGATTGAATTTATGGAACAGAGAGAAAGAGAGTGAAATTTGAATAAATGATGGAACAGAGTCAGAGAGAGCTTGGCTATTTCTGTTAACAGCCTCAAAAAAGGTTACCTGCCACGGCAGGTTACACAGAATCTCTCTCTCTCTCTCTCTCTCTCTCTCTCTCTCATTGCAATTAATAAAGGAAGAGAAAAACAAATGGCCTTACCGACTCCGCTCCCTAATTAATACTCCACAGATATCAGTATTCAATAATATTCCCTTCAATTAACCTAAACCTACAAATTACTTACCAAATCAAATATCTGCTCCTCCTCCTCCTTCTTCCCTGGAATTTCTCCTTGAAACTCCGCCGTATGCCACGTCGCCGATCACCGGACCAGAACAAACAAAAAGGCCGCCTTATGTTCCTTTCCGATTCTCCGATCCTTTGTCGCTTGTATCGTAGTTGAAAGAAGCTTTGTAGTTGTCAACTCCTCACTTCTCAGTCACTTTGAATTCTTCAAGAATTCTTCAGGTGTTGACAAACCAAATACAAATTTCAATACAGCCTCGTATTTTCGGGCGGGAAATTTATCAAGGTCTCTCGCCGGAAAATTCAACTGGCCGGAAATTACAGGAACTCCGAGGATTTGTAAACGGCGCTGCAGTAAGCTCCAGAATCCATTACTTTGTTGCCAAATGTATTAATATGAAAATTAATTGATTTATTTTTATTTTATTTTCTATTTTATTTAGCGGAGTGGGGACCACATATATAGATTCATCGATCCCACAATTTTGACCTTCGTAAAAAAATGATAAAATAAACAGAGGGCCGTGATTGCGAACGGTCGTGCCTAGGCATGAAATCTTGAGCGCGGAATTGTGACTGTTGGATTTTTATTTTTAGATTTAAAAACAATTTTCAAGAGTGTAACAATTTAGTTCTGATGTATAATAAATAACAAATTAATCTATGTATTTTATAATTTGTAATGCCTTAATTTCTATCTTAAAAAATATTATTATGACTTAATTAAATTATTTATCCATGTAAATTGAAAATTTGATAAGGGATTAAACTCACAGTTACTTTTGATGATATTTACTGTAATAAAGATTAAATTTACAAATTTAAACATGTAAAGAAGAAATTGTTACAATTCAAAAAGTATATAGACTAAATCGTTATTTTATAGTTATTGTGAGTTGAAATTTGTTCAAATTTAGTCCATATATTATCTAATGTCTAATTTTAATTCTTATATTTCAAATAAATCTTAAGTTTTAGTCCTTCAAAATTAGTTTTTATCCAAATAAGTTAAATAATAATAATTTTTATCCAAAAAAAATATAATAAGTGAATATATATTTTTTAGGATCAAATTAGAGTTGGCAGCGGGGACGAGGCGGGGCGGAGGCATCCTCCGTCTCCGTCTCCATGGGGGAAATTCTCTCCCACCCTAAGGGAAACGGGTCCCCGCAGGGAATGCCCTACTAATTCTCCGCGGGATTCCATATTTTTCTAATTAAAATTGTATTTGAAATTTAATTAAAATTTGGACTTCACTTTTAGCCTTAGATTTAGAATTTAGATATTTAATATTGGGTTTCACAACACTATAAGTCTATACATTATAAATATACATATAAATAAGTTATTTTATATATTTATAAAATATGAAAAATATAAATATATCAAATTGGGGTCGGAGTCGGGATGGGAATACTGTCCCCGTCTCCGAACGGGGTCCAAAAAATTTTTTTGGTTTGACCACCGGGGATTTGGGGGCGGGGCCACGGGGATCCGATTAGATCAAATGAGTTGTTTCGTAAAATTAGTCAAGACATGCCTGAATGGATTTGGATACTGTTGAAAAGTTTTTTAAAAAAAAAACATTGTTTTCAAAATTCATAAGTAAAAATGTTAATTTTTTTTTAAAAGAAAAATAGATAATAAATTAGTTATGGAAACTCAATTTATTAAAAATAAGTAGATTAAAATGAGAAATTTGAAAGTAATGGGCTAAAATTTAACTAAGTGGCTTTTATGATTATCGGATGACACGTGGCATTGGATGGTCATTTGGCTCACACGTGTCTGCAAACTACAAAGTACATGGAAACTTTAATATGACGTACAGTGACGTGAAGTTGGTGGGCCCAGGATAGTTTGCACTCTTCGATTAATTTACAGTCGTGAATTATTCTCTAATGTGGAAAATAAACATAAGTGTTAATAAATAAATGAGTGGTTGAAATTAATTGTAAATTATGAATTGTTATTTAAATGTTATTAAAAGATTGTTTAATACAATTCAGGAACTAAGAAAAAAATATATGTAATGATGGAAATGAAAAACAAAATAGAGAATTGACCAAATATGATTATGATTGGTTAGTTATTTGGAAATTAAAATTTGAAAACAATTGATTTGATATGAAAAAGAAAAAAAAAAAAAAGAACTGCCATTTATGTTCTCCATGTGTTAGAAATATGTGTTTGGTAATATTATAAATATTATTGTAATGGTCGAAAATTTCAAGAAAATTATATTTAATATTTTGCTTCTTTTCCGATTTGTATGTCGGAATTTAAAATTTTGGAATTTGGTTATTTTTGGCGGTAAATCAATTCAAATTAATCTTCATGAGAGATATGGATTTAATTCAATTATTGAGAATTGAATTTAAATTCTGGTTTAATTGGATTAATGGTTGAGATTTTATTTCCTTTAGAATTTTATTTGAATTTTGGAAATAATAAGTTTATTTGGAGTTATTTGAGTGAGAGATTTTGGTAGTTAGGGTTAAAGGAATTATATATATATATATATATAATTACTTAGGGTTTGGTTAAAAAGGATATAAATTGGAGTCTCAGTATGCATGCAAGTCGAAAAAAAAAAAAAAAACCAAATTTCTTCTTCTCCTTTGCGTGCTGCCAAACCCCTCCCCCCCAATTTCTTCTTCTCCCAACTGTGCGAGGACCCATGGTCAGCCCAGCCGCCGACACCATTCAGCCCAGCATCGATGCTCGGGTTCACGCTAGTCGTTGCGCGTCCCTCGTTGATGCCCAGTCATAGCCGCTAGCCTCTAACACCGTCTCGAGCGTCCGCCCACCAGATCCAATCGACATCTCCAGCTTCTGTTCGCGCAAGCCTCTTCCAGCTGTCGTTCACTATCGGTCCCCGTGCGTTGTCAGCGACAGCCTCCTTTTCTCGTCGAAGTTCTTCGAATTTTATCGTTTCAGGTAAGATTTTGGACGTTTCAAGTCTGTTCTTGTTTGACTCCTTAGTGCCCAATAAATTTCTGGTATGATTTGAGTTACCCATAATGTTTTGAAGCTTTGATCAAAGTTTCGAGGCGTTTTTCAACACTATCCAGCAGCTTCGACGGTGAGCTTTAAGCGTTTTCGACATACTTTGTGGATAAGGTGTTGAAGATTTAGATGTGGGTTCGTATAGTCTTGAATACCCACGAAGTTTTAACTTTGGTTTTGGTTGCATAATGACTTAGGAGGTTGATCTTGGCAATTCTTGATACTTCCAGCTTGGGCACTATTAACTTAAGGTTGGAAGTGGGTTTGGAATAAACCTCGCATTGGGTAAGTATTATGATCTTGAGGGTCTTCTGAATAGTTGTTAGTTTTGAGTTTTGGTCTTTACTGGGAATTTGTTTCGATTATGGTTTGATAGGGATTTAATTCAAAGGCCAAGCTAGGCTAAGAGGAAAATTACTTCGCTTCTTTCCGGCATAAAAATTGAGGTAGGTTATCTACTGTCGGTTTGCCTTCGAACCCAAGTTGGTGTTAACAATTGATTACGCTATTGTGTTGAAATATTATGTCATATTTTGTTGGATTGTTGGGGAGGAGGGGGGAAAGGGAAGGGAAGCTTATGATTATGCTATGGAATATCATTACTTTGTACTGTGTAGTAGTTATTTGTTGGATAAATTGTGAGACTGTACTGGCACCTAAACATGATTTATGATCCTGATTGTATGCTTATGCCTATCGGGCAATGCACATCACATGTGTGAGTTTTTGGGTTCACACCTTATGCATATGTTATGGTGTTCCTTTGGGGTCACCACTTATGCCTATGACTGTGTCCCTTCAGGGCCACTACCTATGAAAGCGTGCCTTCGGGTTCACCCCTTATACTTATGCCTATGCCTATGCCTACGATGAATGTGGTACATTTGAGTCTCGATAGGAAGGCTAACAGTTCACCTAGTGGGCCTAGTAGTGGGTCATTTATTGGGAATATTTATATACTCATCCTTTTTCTTTCATATTTTCAGGTAAAGGTAAAGATAGACCGATGAATGACAAGAGGGATCCATGACCTGACAGTTTGGACATGTTATTAAAGGATCTCTCAATGAAGAGTTCCATGAGCGCGTTCGGATCGCTCCAATTTCATCGTGACCGAAATACACCATATACATTCAAACGCACAGTTATGCAAACAAACAGTAATTAACGACATGCTTTGAACAAAAAATAACAAGGGACAGGGTTCTCATACCAGTTGAAGACGCTCTTCGAGCTATGGAACTCAATGCAGCGGAAGACCTCTACCCGATCAACAAACACCCAGCAGATGCGTCGGCTACAGCAGCACGAACAACTGCAAACAAACGAACGCAGTGGGGACGACACCACCAGAAAAGAGCCCTAGTATTCTCAGAGTGAGAATCCAAAGCGTGGTCTTTAGTGAGTTTGGTAGAGGTAGGAGGAAGAACTGATCGTATAGACGATAAACAAGTGGGAGAGTATAGGAAGCTATCGCATAGCTAGATGCTTACCGCTTAGAAGAAACTACACAATTGTGTAGGTTTTACTGAACGATCGTTTAGGAAAAAGTAGACGATCGTTTAGCAAACACGACACAATATACGATCGTTTAGGAACTAGCGTGCGAACGTTTAGGCGTGGGGTATACAATCGTTTAAGCACTAAGTGACTATCATATAGGCTCTTGACTTAAGCGATCGTTTACGTTTCCACACCAATAAAAAACCTTACGAACTTTTCAAAACCTCACAAAATGAAACAAATTTTCATTTTTATTCTTCAGATACAATAACCGACGCAGTTTTCCCACTAACGCACGTCCGAGATAGTTTTTAGGTTAATTATCACATAATTAACCAATTAAATTATTAATAAATATAACCATATTATATTATTACCCTATAGTTCGATATCACATATCTACTACAGTAGTTTCTCCTCTACTTAATGTAAATCATATTTATATCTAATTTCTTCGAAAATAATGTATCTCATACATTTAACCAATTATATCATATATAATTAACCAGTCCAATTATATCATATATAATCGAACTTCCTCTTGTTAATTTGAACATTTCAAATTAACCCAAACACTGATTCTCGACATTATCCAAGCTACCCAGGGGACCTAATGGACTCGTGGCTCGAAGTTCCAACGGTCCGTGAATAGCTGACTAAACTCTTTAGCCACGAGATCTACCATCTGTTAACTGTCAGGCATTCCACTAAAGACCAACAGCTGAACTCTTTTTACCACAGATATATTTATGTGTACATTGGATATAACCAATGATGAGTACGATGACCTTTCACAGATGCCCATAAGTACAACTAGGCTAAATTACCGTTTTTCCCTTGTAGTTACTTCTCACTTCTTAAGTACCACTGATTCATTCAATGAACAGTACAACATAGTCCAACTATGTGTGAACACCTCTCGAGCCAAGAGAAAGTGTGTGGCGCCACATCGTTCAAGCCTCGGAATTAGCCCTTAAGGGAGTTATCTATATACTTATCCCTACCTTGGGGAAGGAGTGAATTCCAACTTGTGTAGCTGAGTTCCCAGTTCCCAAATCAGACGAATCCCTAAAATGGTAGGTTTGAATTGGCAACCTGGCAAATCGCACCCATACAAATCAAAGGACCGCCCTTAATGGCAGGAATTCCCAACTCACTTAGGGTTGAAATCATATTACCTATGGTCATCCTAATGAAATGAAGTCTCTGTCATGAACGGTGTTATATAATGAGACTTTAACACTTCGTGGTCAAGTCTTATACAAACTCTTTGTATAGGACGCCCCCGCTCGCTGTCCCCAACACGAATGATTAAGATCAGACCATCTGTGACAAGCCACAACATTTGTGATCATTCCACAAAGCGGGTCGCATCCGTAATGTTACCAGGATAAGGTTTTCCTTCTTTATCCATATACTACAGATCATTTTGGTTATCACTCAAGACATGATTCATTTGTATGTCACCACATACATGCTTAAGTTACATACAGATAACCAGGGATTTTAAGTTTATTGGTTTGTAGTAAAGCAAATAAACATGCAACTGAGCAAAAAACAAGATGTGAAGTAAAATATCGTATATTATACAACACAAGCGTTCGTAAAAACTGTTTACAAACTACAGGACACGAGACTTTAGGGCATCAACCCCAACAATTATCGCTTCTGCACTTAGGTTTCATTTGATAGGGTCTTATTTAGGAGTCTAGCATTTTAAAATTTATAATTTTTTTCCATTTTTCCATTTGTTAATTTTTTTAGTTGCTATTTATTCTAAAATTGAGTCAGGGGTACCCCGAACAGTATCTTCAAGATTTTATTACTTGAGCTTTATAATAAAAGTTTGATTTCTTTTAATTAATATTTTTTTCTTTCCTCGAGAAATTTATTGTTAAGCCTATGCAAGCACATAGTAGCATCCTAGAAACCTAATAGAAATTTGGGTCATTAAAATTGGTATCAGAGCCTAAGTTTTAGGTTCTGTAGACTGAATTACATCATGAGTCCAAAATCCCTTCTGGCCCACAAATGGATCTTTCGTCATCGCCAGGTATGTCCCTTAAAAGAAAGTTCTCTAGGAATTTATGCATGAAACTTTACCTGAATTATAGTCATAATTGACGGGATTTCTTGTAAGAGTTTTGTTAAAGTGTCTCCATGTGGTTATCAGGATATGGCACCGTGAACTAGAGGAAGCGGCAGTCGAGATAAGAATGTTATTGGGGAGCATGACACTGATGTAAAAGACCATGAGGTGCAAAGCCAAAGACGCGGGACCCACCACCTCTTGACCCTTCTGGGTCAACCTGGCAAAGGGTTAAAATAAGAACCAGGCCTCAAAATTCGAGCATGACCTCGCCAGGACCGTCACTCTCAGAGATACCTGCGGAGTACACTGCCATAACTGCAGTAATTAGGAATGTGGTCACGAAGGTTGTGGTACAGAATCTAAGGGACATTGTGTCCAAGTAGATAGCTCAGCACGTGCAGTCGCAGCAGATGCCACCTTCGTCGGCCCCGACACCACAAGTTCAGAACTAAGACAGGGTACCGAATTAGGTTGTGGCAGGCCCTTCCTTGGAGGTCGGATATCTACGGGACTTCAAGAAGTATAATCCTCTGAAATTTAACGGGTTCCTAAAAGACCCTATTAAAGCAGAGTTGTGGTTGTCTACTATGGAAGGGATTTTTCAGTACATGAAGTGCTAAGAAATTGCAATGTGTTGCCTTTGTTCTCGTCGATAATGCCAAATGCTGATGGTGCTCAGCTGAAATAATGATAGAAGCTAATGGGAGCCAAGAAACGTGGGACTAATTCAAGGAGCGATTCTATGAGAAGTACTTCTCTGCCCACGTGAGGTACAACAAGTAGGCCAAGTTTATGAACCTGATGACCATGACAGTGGAAGAGTACGAGGAGGAGTTTGACAGATTGTCTTACTTTGCCTCTGACTTGGTGTCTACTGAAGTGAAGAGGATTGAAAGATTTGTTCAGGGGCTTCGACACGGGGTGCGAGCTATTGTGCAAGCTTTTTAGCTTACCAACTATGCAGCAACGTTCCGAGCGGCAACATTAATGGGTTGTCCCTCGAGGCTAGAGTCCTGAAGTCCTTGACGACAGAACCTACCTCAGGATATAAGAGGAAAGCTGAGTAGAAAGCATCGGAGCCTCCACAGAAGGTTTAAAATAGAGATAGATCACTAGGGCACATCAAGCAATAAGCTACTAATACAGGAGGGTCTAAAGGGATAAGCCTGTGTACAAGTTGTGTGGAAGTGTCATTAGGGAAGTTGACTAATTAGTACAGGGACTTCCTTCAGGTGTAAGTAGGCAAGGCATGCGGCCGACCAATGTCCTAGAAGTGGTTCTGGAAGTGCAGGGGGTCAGCCCCCGAATTCATACCAGAAAAGTTCAAATCGACAGTAATAGCATGGTCGGGTCTATGCCACCAACCGTTGAAAGGTTGAGCAGTCTGGAACAGTAGTGAGATGTACACTCTCAATCTTGGGGCACCATGCTTTGGTATTATTTGACTATGGATCATCTAATTCTTTTATTTCGTCGTTGTTTTTAAAGCATACTATACTAGCTCTAAAGCTTCTGAATTATGTTTTATCAGTGTCTACTCCGGTAGAAGAAATTATGATAGTAAACGAAAAGATAAAAGCATGCCAGTTAGAAATAACGAATCGTACCCTTAATGTAATTTTAATAGTGTTGGACATGAGTGACTTTGATGTGATTCTAGGCGGCATGGATTGGTTGGTTGCCAATCGTGCTAGCATAGACTGTTCTCGTAAGGAGGTGATTTTTAATCCTCCTATGGAAGCTAGTTTTAAGTTCAAAAAGTTCGGGACTGTGGTCTTGCCCAAGGAAATTTCAGTTGTGAAGGCCAAGAGGTTGCTTAACCAAGGTACCTGGAGTATCTTGGCTAGCGTAGTTGACACCAGAGAAACTGAGGTTGTCTTAACCTCAGAACTAGGTGTGAGAGAATACCCAGATGTGTTTCCAGAGGAACTTCCAGGTTTGCCTCCAACCAGAGAGAGTGATTTTGCGATAGAGTTGGAGTCAGACACTATTCCTATATCTAAAGCTCCGTCCAGAATGGTTTTGGCCAAATTGAAAGAACTTAATGTTTGCAAGAACTGCTTGATAAAGGGTTCATATAGCCTAGTGTATCCCTCTGGGGTGCAACAGTATTGTTCGTAAAGAAGAAAGATGGCTCGTTGCGGTTATGTATAGATTATAGGGAATTAAATAAAGTGATTATTAAGAATAAATATCCCCTCCCTAAAATCGATGATTTGCTTGATCAGTTGCAAGGTGCCATGGTGTTTTCCAAGATCAATTTACGTTCAGGATATCACCAATTGAGGATTAAAGATAGTGATATTCCCAAGACCGCATTTCGTTTTAGGTATGGGCATTACGAGTTTATGTAATGTCGTTCGTGAAGAATCTCTTACCGAAGAGTTCCATGAGCACGTTCGGATCGCTCCGATCTCACCGTGACCGAAATACACATTATACATTCAAAACATATAGTTATGCAAACAAACACTAATTATCGGCATGCTACGAACAAGATAATGAGTGCCATACTAGTCGAAGACGATCTTCAATCTTCGGCACTCAAAGCAGTCGAAAACCTCCACGCAATCTACCAATGCCCAGCGGAAGCTTCGACTGCAGCAGTACGAACAACCGCGAACACGAATGCCGTAGGGACGACACCACCAGAAAAGAGCCTCGGGTATTCTTGGAGTGAGAACCCAAAGCATAGTCTTTGGTGAATTTGGTAGAGGAAGGAGGAAACACGAATCGTGTAGGCGATAAGCAAGTGGGAGGAAAAAATACGCTATCGCATAGCAGAAGTACTTATCGTTTAGGAAAAGCTGCACGATCGTGTAGAATTTACTGAACGATCGTTTAGGAAAAGGTATACGATCATTTAGCAAAATTGGCACACTATACGATCGTTTAGAGAAGCTATCCGATTGTGTAGGAAATAGCGTGCGATCGTTTAGGCGCGAGGTGGACGATCGTTTAGGTGCGAGGCAACTATTGTATAGGCTCTCGATTCTTTAAGCGATCGTTCTCTTTTCACCAATGCACGTTCACTCTTTCTTTTGAACGATTGATCAAAATGAAAACTATTTTCACAAATTCATCGGTTACAATAATCGATGCTACCCCACTAACTCACGTCCGAACGTGAATTTTTGGATTAGTTATCATATAATCAACCAATTAATTAATAATAAATATAATCATATTATATTTTTTATCCTATAGTTTGATATCACATATCTACTATAGTATTTTCTCCTCTACTTGATATAAATCATATTTATATCTAATTTCCTCTAAAATAATGCATCTCATACATTCAGCCAATTATATCACATATAATTAACCAGTCCAATTATATCACATATAATCGAACTTTCTCTTGTCAATTTGAACATTTCAAATTAACCAAAATACTGGTTCTCGACTTTATTCAAGTTACCCAGGGGACCTAATAGACCTGTGGCTCGAAGCTCCAACGGTCCGTGAATAGTTGACTAAGCTCTTTAGCCACAAGATCCACCATCCGTTAACTGCCAGGCATTCCACTAAAGACCAACAGCTGAACTCTTCTTACCACAGATATATTTCTGTGTCCATCGGATATAACCAATGATGAGTACGATGACCCTTCACAGATGCTCGTATGTATATCTGGGCCAAATTACCATTTTGCCCATGTAGTTACATCTCACTCCTTAAATACCACCGATTCCTCTAATGAACAATACAACATAGTCCAACTATGTGTGAACACCTCTCAAGCCAAGAGAAGGTGTATGGCGCCACATTGTTCAAGCCCTGGACCTCTTGAGGCATCTTAGGACACATGTCCTTAGACAAAGTGACTCTATGCCTGAACAGCAGTAGACCCCTCCTAGAGTCCTACATCAAGTACTTGAGCAACATCTTGTCAATGTACGATGCCTGAGACAGAGCTAGCACTTTGTTCTTATGATCACAAAAGATCTGTATACCTAGAAACTGAGCCTCTCCCGAATCTTTCATTTGGAATTGGGTCGTTAGCCAGTTCTTAACTGTAGTCAATAGACCTACATCATTCCCAATGAGTAGGATATTTTCCACGTACAACACTGACAAGACTACTAAAGCGTTGATGATCTTCTCGAGATCCATGGCCTTAACCCATTCATCTCGGTCAACATCCTTCAGTGCCTTCTTATAAGACAATAGATCCTCAATGTCGCCATATGCTACCATAGCAAGGATTTCTATGAAACCCAGATAGCGAACGGATGGGTTCGCAACCCTTCCACTATGTCGAGGTTCCCTCAAATTTTGAGATGGAACTGACCTATTGGATGAACTCTCATTAACAGCTCTTGCTGATGTAGCAGGCTCTTCAACAATTCTTGTTGAAGTTTCAGTAGTTGCATTGAAAAGCTCACGCAACACGACTTTGCTTCGTGGACTGTGCTCCCTTATATGATCCTTCTCCATAAAAGTAGCATTTATCGAAACAAACACCCTATTTTCCATCGGATCATAAAATAACCCCCTCGTGTACCTTTGGGGTAGCCTACAAAGAGGCATAACCTCGACCATGGTTCAACCTTTTTGGGACTAGCCTCAAGCACATATGCAGGGCAACCTCAAATGCGGAAGTGACGTAAACATGCTTTACGCCCGTTCCACAACTCCAAAGGTGTTCTTGCAACACTCTTGAAGGGAACACAATTGAGTATGTATACCGCAGTCTCCACTGCGAACCCCAAAACGAGTCCGGTAAGAAAGCGTAACTCATCATCGAGCGAACCATGTCTAACAAGGTCCTATTTCTCATCTCCACTACACCATTCTACTGAGGTGTACCTGGCGCTGAGAGTTGGAAAACGATTCCATGTTCTATCCTATTTCTCATCTCCACTACACCATTCTACTAAGGTGTACCCGGCACTGAGAGTTGGAAAACGATTCCATGTTCTATTAAATAGTCCTGGAATACCGAGTCCAAAAATTCTTCACCTCATTCGATCGAAATGTGTTAATCCATCTATCCAATGCGTTTTCAACTTCAGCCTTGAACTCTTTGAACTTTCAAAGGATTCAGACTTTTGTTGCATAAGATAAACATACCCGTACCTTGAGTAATCATCAGTAAAACTGATAAAATATTCATAGCCACCTCGGGCTCGCACATTCATAGGACCACAAAGGTCAGAATGTACTAACTCAAGAGGCTCCTTGGATCTATAACCTTTTCCAGTAAAAGGTCATTTAGTCATCTTACCCTCAAGGAAGATTCGCACACTGGCAAAGAATTTTCTTCTAACTCACTTAGAAGTCTATTCTTCACCAATCTCTCAATCCTATTGAGATTGATGTGCCCTAAACGAAGATGCCAAAGTTGGGCATTTTCTTTTGGAGAAATTCGTCGACATTTTGATTGAGTTATGGCAGTTCTAAACATTTCAGTATTATGGAGGGAATTAATGGCTAACGGCCTTAGCACATATAAATTCAATTCTAGATTTGCTATGCAAATAAAAACACCATCTTTATGCGCTTTATCCATATTAAACAAGATAGTATATTTACATTGCAATAAATACTTTACAGAAATAAGGTTCCTCTTTAGCTCAGGAACAATATATACATCATGTAAAACAAGAAACCTATTTTGTAAAGCTAACTGGAGTCTTCCCACTGCCACAGCTGAGACAACGGGTCTAGTGCCTACTCGCATCGTCATCTCATCAGCCTCCAGCTGTTGCCAAGATCTAATCCCCTGAAAAGAAGAATAAACATGATTAGTGGCACCTGAATCAATTATCCAGGCAGAATCATCATTCTCCACTAAATAAGTTTCAAAAACAAGTAAATCACATTTACTTTTATCCACCTTGGCCTTAGCCTTGGCTATTTTCTTCTCTTTTAGATTCCAAGGACAATTCCTCTTCCAGTGTCCATTTTGGTTACAGTGGAAACATTTTCTCTTAGCAACTTATGGACGCTTCCTTGGGGCGACAGGCGGTGGGTTAGCAGGTGCCTTCCTTTTTCCCTTACCACCCTTCTTCTTCTTCCCCTTTGCAGAGTTAGAAGCAAAAGGTGCAGACTTCGTTCTCGAGTTCGAACCTCTATGGAATGTCCTAGAGGATGAAGTAACATTTGTCTCACCCTTCTGCCTCTCCTTACTTTTCAGTAAAGATTGGTATGTCTGCAACTCGTTGAGGAGAGTTGTAAGGTTATATTTCACTTTGTTAAGAATCACATTGCTAACAAAGTGCAGAAAGCTCTTCGGCAAAGAATGTAGGATGATGCTAACCTAGTTGCCCTCATCGATGGCAGACCCATTCAACTCTGCCACATTAAAGTGGATCGTCATGTTTAGCACATGTTCACGAACAGAGGTGCCTTCTTCCATTTTGGAGTTGAATATGTATTTAAGAGCCTCATGCATAAACTGTTCAGACGGTTGTCCAAACATCCCCCGCAGGGACTCCATGATCTCACGCGCTGAGACTATAGGCTTATGTTTCTTAGCTAAGACTTCAAAAAGACTTGCCAAGATGTAGGCTCAGGCCTTCTCATTCGCCCTTGTCCATCACTCGTATGCCATTTCGAGTGGTATTCGGAGCTGGAGTAGGAGGACAAGCCTCCGTGAGAACAAACATGATATCCTCGATGATCAGGATCGTCGTGATCATATGTTTTCATGTTGCGAAATTATCGCCAGTAAGTTTTTCGGCGCTTAGCAATGTCAACGTGGTTGTTTCCATTTTGAAAAAAGTTGTTGAAAATATGAACAAAACTTTATTAGATTTTGTTAAACCACTTTTAAACCAATCAGTTTTGCAAAACAGTTTCAAGTACCCTAAGTTATAGAGTTTTATTTTGTAATGATGCCCTAGTGAGGCAAGACAAACGTCACCGGTGGGGTAATTAGTTGCCCCTTCGCTGAGATGAGACATTCTCAACCATTAGGCAGAACCAACTCTTGGAACTGAACTTAACAACCACCATTTTTCAGTCCAGAATTGTTAACCTTTAACTATTCCGCGTAAGTGTGACTCCTCGCTTTTGGTGCCAGAGTCTTGCCTTAATGAACCCATTGTAGGGAAGAAGCAAATTAGGATAAGAGACTAAGTTACCTTATCCTCTTACAGGAGATCAAATAAAGAAATGCGCAAAACTGCCATCCTTTAGGGGGACACTCCCAGGGTGCCTCGAGACGATGCGTAGTAACTTTATTCAACCTAAGAAGGGAGACCGAGGGATATGTTGTCGCACTTCCCGCTCCCACTTACTATGAAAACGCTCTCCATCCACCTTGATATTGACCTACCCAAACACCATCCATTAGGGGAATACGCCAAAGGTGCCGTGAGGCCCAAGGTAGATCTCACGGTGTGGACTATTTAGGAGAAACGTGAAAGGTTTAAGTGAAGTATCTTATGCCCCAAGTACCTCCCACTGAATGTTCTACCTAGGGATTCATTAACCTAGACAATCCGTCCACTGATTTTAGTCTAAGTCATTTTTTAAACTCTGCTCATAAAAAACGTTTGTCTATGAAATATAAACAAGTTCAAGTAGTCACATTTAAACACTTTAATGGACTGTCCTTAACTTGCATGCATGCATCAAATCTATCTAATTCACCTTTCTAGGTAAGGTAGGGGTATTACGCTTCTGTCAACTTAAATACCCGAGCCTAGATAGAACTCACCTTAGACAAAAGGTCCCTTATAGATATATTTGCTACACTATAACCTTTTATTAGCCAATTTAATCCTATTAAACTGATTAAAAGATTAAAGCCTTAAGGTTGCTAATCGTATTAGAACCGTGATCTTAGGTCTATATGATCCAAGTTTTAAACACTTTAAAACCATGAATTAAACCTAAGTGAGCATGCATTTTTTTCTTATTTCTTTTAGTTCTAATTTCTCTTTAACTTTTAAAAAAGAAACAACTAAAATTATTGCATACAACGAGGTGTTTATAACATTTATAAAGTAACCTATGTGTCATGCTTCATGCAATTTCCCGTCATTACTATATATAACTTTTATATAACGCGTAACAACCAAGCAAACATGCTATCATTCACCCTTATACTATAACCATTATAATATAAAGATGATGCATGTCAATGCTTTTTATGCATGCATAAATATAACTCTTATATTATATGATGCATGAGCATGCTCTTACATAATTAAATCATGCTTCTCTAAATTATAACAATAAAGAGATGATGCATGACTATTGCATAACCTAAGGTGGGATTTACTATATTGGCATACCATATGACATATAAAAACATACATTGTGTGTAATACATAAAGAATTAATGGACCAGGATGAGCCTTTACAAAAAACCAGAATGAAAAACCCATATATTACATTTTCTATCGAGCAAACCGGTTCACAGGCGAACCGGGTCTTGAACCGCCAGAAGGTCTTCAATCGTTTAGCAAAATCGTTTAGGAAAAGGTATACGATCGTTTAGCAAAATCGGCACACTATACGATTGTTTAGAAAAGCTATTCGATCATGTAGGAAATAGCGTGCGATCGTTTAGGCGCAAGGAAACTATCGTATAGGCTCTCGATTCTTTAAGAGATCATTCTCTTTTCACCAACGCGTGCTCACTCCATCTTTTGGACGATTGATCAAAATAAAAACTATTTTTATTTTAATTCATCAGTTACAATAACCGACGCTGCCCCACTAACCCATGTTCGAATGTGAATTTTTGGATTAATTTTTGGATCATATAATTAACCAATTAATTAATAATAAATATAATCATATTATATTTTTTATCCTATAGTTTGATATCACATATCTACTATAGTATTTTCTCCTTTACTTGATATAAATCATATTTATATCTAATTTCTTCTAAAATAATGTATCTCATACATTCAGCCAATTATATCATATATAATCGAACTTCCTCTTGTCAATTTGAACATTTCAAATTAACCCAAATACTGGTTCTCGACTTTATCCAAGCTACCCAAGGGACCAATAGACCTGTGGCTCGAAGCTCCAACAGTCCGTGAATAGCAGACTAAACTCTTTAGCCATGAGGTCCACCATCCGCTAACTGTCAGGCATTCCACTAAAGACCAACAGCTGAACTCTTCTTACCACAAATATATTTCTGTGTCCATCGGATATAACCAATCATATAACCAATCATGAGTACGATGACCATTCATAGATGCTTGTAATTACAGCTGGGCCAAATTATTGTTTTGCCCCTATAGTTACATCTCACTCTTTAAGTACCACTGATTCCTCTAATGATCAATACAACATAGTCCAACTATGTGTGAACACTTCTCGGGCCAAGAAAAGGTGTGTGGCGCCACATCATTCAAGCCTTGGAATCAGCCCTTAAGGGAGCTATCTATCTACTTACCCCTGCCTCGGGAAAGGAGTGAATTGCATCTTGTGTAGTTGAGTTCCCAGCTCCCAAATCAGACGAATCCCCAAAATAGTAGGTTTGAATCAGCGACCTAGCCACTCACACCCATACATATCAAAGGACCGCCTTCAATGGCAGGAGTTTCCAACTCACTCAGGATTGAGGTCATGTTACCTATGGTCATCCTAGTGAACTAAAGTATCTATCATGAACAGTGTTATATAACGAGATGTTAATACTTCGTGGTTAGGTCTTATATAAACTTTTTGTATAGGATGCCCCCAACACGAATGATCAAGATCAAACCATCTGTGACAAGTCACAACACTTGTGACCATTCCACAAAGCGGGTCGTATCCGTAGAATTACCAGGATAAGGTTTCCCTCCTCTATCCATAAACTACAAACCATTTTGGTTATCACTCAAGACATGATCCACTTGTATGTCACCACATACATGTTTGAGTCACATACAGATAACCAGGGATTTTATGTTCATTGGTTTATGGTAAAGGAAATAAAACAAGTAACTGAGCAAAAATACAAGATGTGAAGTGAATATCATATATTAACAGCATAAGCGTTCGTACAAACTGTTTACAAACTGTAGGACACGAGACTTTAGGGCATCAACCCCAACAGTTCAAACTGACGAATGCTTCTGTTGTATTCATGGATCTGATGAACAAAGTGTTCAAGGAGTTTTTGGATACTTTTGTTATAGTTTTTATTGATGATATCTTGGTCTATTCCAAGATATAGGTGGAGCAGGAGGAGTATTTTCGGAAAGTCTTAGGAACTCTAGGGGAGAATAAGCTGTATGAAAAATTTTCAAACTGTGAATTTTAGCTACGTAGGGTGTCCTTTCTTGGGCACTTGATGTCGAAGGACGGAGTTTCTATGGACCCCACAAAAATTGAGGCCGTTACAAATTGGCCCAACCCCAAAACAGTTAGGTGCATAATTTCCTAGGGTTGGCTAGTTATTATCGTTAGCTTGTGGAGAATTTATCTAGCATAGCCACCCATTAACCCAGTTAACCAGGAAGAGAGTTTCATTTTTTTAGGGCAAAGCTTGTGAGGACAGTTTCCAGAACCTCAAGCAAAAGCTGGTTTCAGCATCAGTTCTTACAGTACCTGATGGCTCCGAAAGTTTTGTGATTTATAGTGATGCTTCTAAAAAGGGTTTGAGTTGTGTGCTTATGCAACACGGTGAAGTGGTTGCCTATGCCTCCCACCAGTTGAAGAACCATGAGCGAAACTATCCTACTCATGACTTGGAACTGGCAGTGGTGGTTTTTGCCTTAAAGATCTGGAGGCACTATTTGTATGGGGAGAAGATCCAGATTTTTATTGACCATAAGAGTTTGAAATACTTCTTCACCCAGAAGGGGTTAAACATGAGACAACGCAGGTGCTCGAGTTAGTGAAGGGTTACGACTGTGAGATTCTGTACCACCAAAGCAAGGCGAATGTGGTGGCCAATGCTCTTAACAGGAAGGCAACTCATTCGGTTTCCTTGATCACTAAGCAGGTTAAATTGTGTAATGATCTGAAGCGAACAGAAATTACAGTGGCAGTGGGAGAAGTCACCTCGCAGCTAGCCTAGTTGATGATACGATCGAATTTGAGGCAGAGGATCATTGATGCACAATAGAGCGATTCGTACCTTGTTCAGAAATTTCATCAGGTGAAGTTAAGCAAGGTCAGTGAATTTTCAATATCTGTGGACCAGGATCTTCTGTATTAGTGACGATTATGCGCACCTACAGATAATGGCCTAAAGGGCAAATTATTGGCTGAAGCTCACAACTCCTCATTCTCAATATATTCGAGCAGTACCAAGATGTATCAAGATTTGAAGTGATATTATTGGTGGTTCGATATAAAAAGGGAGATAGCTGATTATGCTAGTAAATTTTTAGTCTGTCAACAGGTGAAAGCCCTAAGGCAGAAGTCAGCGGGCTTATTACAACCATTGAATGTTCCAGAATGGAAGTGGGAGAGTGTGTCCATGGATTTCATTATGGGTTTTCCCAGTACAGCAAAAGGCATTTCAGTGATATAGGTTGTAGTGGACAGGTTCACTAAGGTGGCACATTTCATTCCAGGGAAGCCCATGTATTCGTTGAGTAAGTGGACTCAGCTGTACATGAAAGAGATAGTAAGATTTCATGGTGTGCCAGTGTCGATTGTTTCCGACAGAGACCCTCATTTTACCTCCAAATTTTGGAAGAGCCTCCAGGTAGCATTGGAAACTTGGTTAGATTTTAGTATAGCCTTCCACCCTCAGATTGATGGACAAACAGAATGCTTGAATCAGATGCTGGAGGATATGTTGCACGCTTGTGCGTTGGAGTTTTCAGGGAGTTGAGACTCCCACTTGCATTTGGAAGAGTTTGCATATAATAACAGTTATCAAGATACCATTGACATATCGCCATTTGAAGCTCTATATGGTAAAGATTGCAAGTCCCCTGTTTGCTGGGTGTGGTTGGTGGGAATTGAGCTAGTGTAGATGACAAATGAAGCTTTACAGAAGATTAGGACCCGAATGTTCAAGCCGCACAGTAGACAAAAAAGTTATGTCGATGTTAGGCATAAAGATCTCAAGTTTGAGGCAGGTGATAAGGTGTTCCTGAAGGTAGCACCTATGAAATGTGTTCTGAGGTTTAAAAAGAATGGGAAACTAAGTCCGTGTTTTGTAGGGTCATTCGAGATCTTGAAGCGAGATGATCCTGTGGCTTATCATTTGGCCTTGCCACCATCTCTTTCTGCGGTCTATAATGTCTTTCATGTCTCCATGTTGAGGAGGTATATGATAGATCTGTCCCATGTGGTGGACTTCGAAACCTTACATTTTAATGAAAACTTAAGTTATGAAGAGAAGCCTGCACAGATTATTGCAAGGGAAGTGAAAGTTTTGTGCAACAGAGAGGTGCCACTGGTGAAGGTTCTATGGCAGAATCACCAGTTCGAGAAGGCAACCTGGGAGCAAGAGGATGAGATGAGAACGCAATACCCAGAGATTTTTCAAAACTAGAACTTTCAAAGACGAAAATTCCTTAAGGAGAGTAGAATGTAATGGTCCAAAATTTCAAGAAAACTGTATTTATTTATCTTGCATCTTTTAAGATTTGTATGTCGGATTTTAGGGTTTTGAAATTTTTTTATTTTTGGGCGGTAAATCAATTCAAATTAATCTTGGTGAGAGATATGGATTTACTTCAATTATTGAGAATTGAATTTAAATTCTGGTTTAATTGGATTAATGGTTGAGATTTTATTTCCTTTAGACTTTTATTTGAATTTTGGAAATAATGAGTTTGTTTGGAGTTGTTTGGTTGAGAGATTTGGGGAGTTAAGGTTAAAGGAATTAAATTATATATATTTAACTACTCAGGGTTTGGTTAAAAAAGATTTATATAGGAGCCTCGGTGTGCGTGCAAGTCAAAAAAAGAAACCAAATTTTCTTCTTCTTCTCCTTCGTGTGCCACCAAACCCCCCTCCTAATCTCTTCTTCTCCCAATCGCACGAGGACCCACGATCATCCCAGCCACTAGTGTCGTTCAACCCAGCCATCGACGTTCGGGTTCATGCCAATCGTCGTGTGTCCCTCGTTGATGCCTAGCCGTAGCCGCCAACCTCTGACACCACCTCCAGCACCCGTCGCCCAGATCCAATAGACGTCTCGCACGTCTAGAGCCAAACAACTGCACAAGCCTCTTCCAGCTATCGTTCACCATCGATTTGCATGAATTGTCGGCGACAACCTCCTTTTCTCATCGGAGTTCTTCGAATTTTATTGTTTTGGGTAAGATTTTGGATGTTTTGTGTCTATTCTTGTTTGATTCCTTAGTGCCCATTAAATTTTTGATCTAATTTGAGTTACCCATATTGTTTTGAAGCTCGGATCAAATTTTCGAGGCATTTTTCAACACTATCCAGGAGCTTCGACGATGAGCTTTGGGCGTTTTCAGCATACTTTGTGGGTAAGGTGTTGAAGATTTAGATGTAGTTCATGTAGTCTTAAATACCCACTAAGTTTTTGAAGGAACTCTAATGGGAGAGAACCTTGAGTGGAAGTGGATCGACCGATTACATTTTTATTGAATACAAAGTTTACAGTAAACAAATAAACAAGATATGCATTTAATTCTAAATTACAACATGCTTTAGAAAGAATTAAAGGGTTTCAAGAAACCTCACCTTTGAAGAACTTTTCTTCACGTTTTCCCTCTAACAAACCACGAACTTCTTGAAGACATTCTTCAAGATTAACCTCGAACAAAATCGGACACTACCACAAAAGTAATCTTGGTATTCTCATGGTGCGAACCCAAGAGTGGTGGACTCTGACTATTTTGGTTAAGAGGGAAAACTTAATGTGTAGGATGAAAGATTGAGAACTCTCAAAACTCAAGACAAAATACACAGAATACTTCTATATTTTTCTTTCTCAATCGTCCAGCCAACAACAAATCAAAAGGAAGAAAATTTTTTTCTTTTTATTCTTCTTGCCATAAAATAACCACCACCCACTAATGTGTGTCGAGAGAAAAGATGGGGAAGGGAGTTGTAACTCCCTTCCTTATTATTAAAAATAATAATAATAATATAAATATAAATATGATAACTAACTTATCATATTATATATATATATATATATATATATATATATATATATATATAAAATTATATGTTATATCAAATATAACTATGGAATTTAATATAAATTTTATTTACATTAAATTTAATAATTATGAATCTAATTCGTAGAAACTATATTTGAATCTCATTCAAATACTCATTTCCTTCCATTAAGTTATAATATATCAAATACATTATGACAATTATATCACATATAATTGAAGCGACTTAA
Organism: Benincasa hispida; assembly: GCF_027475165.1. NCBI lineage: Eukaryota > Viridiplantae > Streptophyta > Magnoliopsida > Cucurbitales > Cucurbitaceae > Benincasa > Benincasa hispida. The sequence goes on along the minus strand of NC_143481.1, from coordinate 28,478,772 downwards.
TTATATCATATATAATTAAATCCCTCTATTAATTTGAACAATTCAAATTAATCCAAAAACTGATTTTCAACTAAATCCTATTAAGCTACCAAAAGAATCTCATGGACTTGTAGCTTGAAGCTCTATCGGTATATGAATAATTAATTAAATTCTTTAATTACATTATTCACCATCCGTTAACTGTCAGGCACTCCATTAAAATCAACAGCTGCAATCTTCGCAGTACAGATATATTTTTGTGTCCATTGGATATAACCAATTAACAGTATGATGACCCTTCACAAATTGCTCGTAAGTACAACTAGGCCAAATTACCGTTTTGCCCTTATAGTTATATTTAACTCCTTAAGTACCACTGATCCCTCTAATGAACAATAGATCATAGTCCAACTATGACTAAACCCCTCTCGGGCCAGGAGAGGGTGTGGCACCACATTGTTTATGACCCGAAATCAGCCTTTAAGGGAGCAATTTATCTACTTACCCTTGCCTCGGGGAAGGAGTGAATTCCATCTTAAGAGACTGTGTTCCCAGCTCCCCAATCAGACGAATCCCCAAAATGGTAGGCTTGTTGAGTGGACAATCTGGCCACTCTCACCCATACAAATAAAAGGATCGCCCTCATGGGCAGGAGTTCACAACTCACTCAGGATTCAGGTCATGTTACCTATGGTCATCCTGGTGAAATGTAAGTCTCTATTATGAACGGTGTTATATAATGAGACTAAACATTTTGTGGTTCGGTCTTATACATATTCCTTTGTATATAATATCTCTGCTCGCATGTCTATACATGAATGATTAGGATTAGATCATTTGTAGAACTTTACAACAATTGTAACACCTACAAAGTGAACCATACTCGTAGTGTCATCAAGATAAGGTACCTAGCCTTATCCATCTACTACAGACCATTTATGTTATCACTTAAACATGATCCACTCGTATGTCTCTACATACATGTTTAAGTTATAAAGATAACCTTGGATGTTAGTTTATTGGTTTGTGGTTAGTGCAACTAAAATATCATATATTTTATAGACAGTGAATAAAATATCATATGTTTTATTAAATACATAATGAGTTTGTTCAATAATGTTTACAAACTATAGAACCCTACGAGATTTAGGGCATCAACCCAACAGTTTTAACTTTGGTTTTGGTTGCATAATGACTTAGGAGGTTGATCTTGGAAATTCTTAATACTTCCAGTTTGGGCACCTTTAACTTAAGGTTGGAAGTGGGTTTGGAATAAACCTTACATTGGGTAAGTATTGTGATCTTGAGGGTCTTCTGAATAGTTGTAAGTTTTGAGTTTTGGTCTTAACTGAAAATTTGTTTCAATTATGGTTTGATAGGGATTTAATTCAAAGACCAAGCTAGGCTAAGAGGAAGAAAACTTGCTTCTTTCGGGCATAAAAATTGAGGTAGGTTATCTACTGTCGATTTGCCCTCAAACCCAAGTTGGTGTTAACAATTGATTACACTATTGTGTTGAAATATTATGTCATGTTTTGTTGGACTGGTTGAGGGGGGGAGGGGGTGTAGTGGAAGCTTATGATTATGCCATGGAATATCATTACTTTGTACTGTTGCAGTGGTTGTTTGTTGGATAAATTGTGAGATTATACTGGCACCTAAACATGATTTATGATCCTGATTATATGCTTATGCCTGTGTGAGATTGATAGTGACTATTGGCATTTTTATCGGGTGATGCAAATGCATGTGTGAGTCTTTAGGTTCACACCTTATGCCTATGTTATGGTGTTCCCTTAGGGTCACCACTTATGCCTATGACTGTGTCCCTCCAGGGTCACTACCTATGAAAGCGTACCTTCAGGTTCACCCCTTATGCTTATGTCTATGCCTATGTCTACGATGCGTATTGTGCACTTGAGTCCCAATAGGAAGGCTAACAGTTCACCTAGTAGGCCCAGTAGTGGGTCGCTTACTGGGTATATTTATATGCTCATCCTTTTCCTTTCATATTTTCAGGTAAAGGTAAAGATAGACTCGCGAATGGCAAGAGGGATTTGTGACCCGACCATTTGGACATGTTATCGCTTCCACACTTAGGTTTCATTTGATAGGGTCTGATTTAGAAGTCTAGCATTTTAAGATTTATGGTTTTTTTTCCATTTATTCATTTGTTAATTTCTTTAATTGCTATTTATTTTAAATTTGGGCCAAGGGTACCTCAAGTGGTGTTTTTCAAGATTTTATTACTTGAGATTTATTTAATGAAAGAAAAGTTTGATTTCTTTTATTTAATATTTTTTTCTTTCCTCGAGAAATTTATTGTCAAGCCTATGCAAGCACATAGTAGCATCCTAGAAACATAATAAAAATTTGGGTCATTACAATTAAGATTGATGGAAAAATCGGCATGCGCAGCAGAAATAAGAATCGATTTTACTCTAATTGCCCAAATTAAACATGCAACCCTAAATGAATTAATTAGGGTTATTTTGAAATAATACCTTTGAAGCTCCCAAAACTCCTCTATCGCCGCTCAAACACGAACCGGATAACCATTAGAGCTGACCTACTATCCTCTGGACTCAGAACCGGGTTTGGATTTTTTTAGCCCTATTTTAGAAAAATATTTTGGCAAAAAGTCCAAAAGTCTTTAGTCCAAATCACAAGCCCATATTTATAGAAAAGAGCTATGCAAAATTGCATGAAATAACTTCATAAAATCCCAACACCTAGAATTCACTATCTAAGTGGGTTTAATGTCTCCACTATAAGCCAACACCTAGCCCACTATTTTATTAGTGGAATTATCCAACAAAAGTTTGGATTTTCCCACTAACTTTAATCAAAGGGCAAAATAGTCATTTGGTCAAAGTCAAACTTTAACCAAAAAGTCAACATTTTGACTTTTTATGATTTTTTTCGTGTTGACTAATTTTGACCTCCTGAGCATGAATCCGCATTCATTTTCTCGAAATTCAAATCGCATTTGAATATAAGGTCGGTCAAAGTTTGACTTTTACATTTTTTACCATTTCCATTATTTCCGAGCTTCCGAATATGAACGTATTCATATTCTTGATATTTAAATCACATTTGAATATTAAAGCCGCATCTCTAAACTGAAAAAACCGACCACTATATCACATATACCTGTCGATTTCTCTCTCTTCACCTAATTCGAACAATTTGAATTATTCTATCATACTGTTCTAATTTTATTCCATATGAGCTACTAGGGGAACCTAATGGACCTATAGATCATGGGCTCTAACGATCCAAGATTAGCTGGCTAAACTCTTTAGATGGAGCTAATCAACATTCATTAACTCACAGGTCATTCCACTATAGTCCCGTAGTTGCACTTCCCTCACTATAGATATATTTGTGTCCATATGATATAACCATGATTAGTAAGTTAATCCTTCACAGGTTGTTCGTAATTCGGCTGGGTCATAAAAACCGTTTTACCCCTAAGACTACATCTTATTCCTTAAATTCTACTGATCCTCTAATGAACAATTGGTTTAAGGTCCAAACTATAAACCGAATCTTTCTCAAGCCAATGAGAGGGTAGGGCCCTTTGTTCAAGACCTGGATTCAGTATTAAAGGGAACAACCTATCTACTATCCCTATAATGGGTAGGAGTGAATTCCGTCCTGCACCCTATGTTCCCAGCTATCCACCTGATCTTACCCTTGAAATGGGAGGCTTATTGGGCCAGCGATAATGAGCTGCCCTCATCTATGCAAATCTAAGGATAATTCCGAGTGAACAGGAGTTCATAGTTAGCTCAGGATTAAGATTAAGTTACCTAGGTCAACAATTAACGAAATAGTCAGTTTTATACATTAAATGGCATTTAGAACGTAAAAGTGACTATTTCATGGTTCAGTCTCATGTAAACTCTTTACAAAGGATACCCCCATTTTCATGTCTCCATATGAACGGTTTAGGATCACATCGTTTGTACTAACTACAAAATGGGCCGCATCCATAGTGTCCCCAGATTAAGGTGCCCAACCTTATTTATATACTATAGATCATTTTGCCTATATATATTTGAACTTGATCCACATTTATGTCACTACATAAAGTTCAAACTTAAACTTAATAGCCTCGGAACCTTAGTTTATTGGATTCATGAATATAAAATTTACATTTACTAAATATTTTCAATAACAACTTTATTGAACAAGAATATGACGTTGCAAACTACGAGTTTTAGGACATAAAATCCAATAAAGATAAATAGAGACTCATGTTTAGTGTTCATTGACCATGTGCCATGCCCCCATTTCTCAAAGTGTTATCCATGTGTCTCAATATTATATATTACTAGTGTCCATGTGATCCACCTCCTACTTATCAAATTGGCTATAAATAGTGGTATTTGGTGGGTTTTAGAATACACACATTGGGCGAAATCAATGGAAATTGAAGAAAATAGAGAATTTAGATAAATTTCTTATTTTATATTTTGCTAATCTATTTTATTTTATTTATTTATATATTATGTTTAATTTATTTTATATTTATTTATTTTATCATTATATTATATATTTTTAATATTATATTTGATTGATATATGTGTTCCCGTTGTACTCCTCAAGTTCCAAACACGTTATCAGCACAAGTTCTTATCGTTTTCTCGCTAAAAATAGGTCATAAAGGTGTCGGTTTTTCCCTCTTCGTTATAATTAATAAATTTAACGTTATTTTGCATATTAAATATCTATTAAATTTCTAATATAAATATAATATTTTGTAATAGTGCTACTATGAAAAATATTATAGAATTTGTAGTATTTGATATTAATGGTAATAATTATTTGTTATTAGTGTTTATGCCAAAATACACCCGGATGCCATAAAAATGTGATCATCGAAAAACAATTTTTCTTCTTAAAGCTTGTAGTAAATGGATGCACTTGAGGCTCCAAATTTTAAAATCAACATGTTAGAGAAGACATTTTTTTTACATTTCGGATATGCTCCTGCAATAGTTATATCGAGAGAAATATTTTAAAAGCATTATTCACTCATCTGATGTCTTCTCATGGCTGAATGAATTAACGAGTTATTGATTAAAAAAAATATTAATCTCAGCCAACTAGAGCAACAAAATTCCCTAAAGTAAATGTTATAAATTTTAATAATCGTAGATGAAAAATCATGAATCTCGACCAACTGGAACAACAGTCCCTGAAGTGAATATTGTAAATTTTTAATAATCTTGGTTGAGATCATGGTCATGGTCGAGGTCGTAACCGTGGCAAAGGAAGAAATAATTATTATTTTCGTAGTGGTCGTTCTAATCATTCAAATTTCAAAATAACTATACAAAATGATGATCACAAAGGAAAAGCTCCACAGGATAAGAATTCAAAAAGTGTTGAAAATAAATGCTTCTAATGTAGAATGACTGGGCATTGATCACGTATTTGTCGTATGTCAGAACACTTAGTTCATCTCTATCAAGCATCCCTAAAGGAAAAATAGAAAAATGTGGAAGCAAATTTTGCATATTAGGATAATGACATATTTGACCCATCCCATTTGACAAATTTTGATGTGGCGAACTTCTTTGAATTTCTTAAAGAGAAAATCAGCAGAATTGCTAGAACATCAAGTATTTCCTTTGACTTTGAAAATTTCTAGACTTAATATTGTTTTTTTAATTCATCTCCATGTTTTCTCTTTTTCTCTTAATAGATATTTACCTTTATATATTCTAAATGTTGTTTTTCTTATTGTAATTATTTCATTTTAATGAAGAAAAGTCTACATCATTTTCATATGTTAGGTGATTAAAAAATGAGTAAAGAAGATCTATGTCTGGTAGACAGTGCAACTACACATATAATACATAAAAGTAGAAAATATTTTTCCAAACTGACAATGCTGAAAGCAAAAGTCAATACAATATCATGTTCTACCAAACTAATTGAAGGGTTTGGAAAAACAAATATTATTTTACCTAAAAGAACAAAATTTACAATTAATAATGCATTGTTCTTTAGGCAATCAAAGAGAAATCTTCTTAATTTTAAAGATATGCGCAATGGTTATCATATTGAGACTGATAGAAAGAAGAATATGAAGTATTTTTATATCATATCTACTATCTCATATGAAAAATGTATACTGGAAGAGTTGTCTGTTATATCTTCTGGATTATACTATACACATATACGAGTAATTGAAATATATGCAACAATGAACCTGAAGTTCATGAGTCCAGACATATTTACAATTTGGCATGACCGATTGGGTTATCCAAGATCTATAATGATGAGAAGAATTATTGAGAATCCAAATGGACATCCATTGAAAAGCCAGAAGATTTTTCAATCTAATGAACTATCATGTGATGCTTGCTCTTAAAGAAAATTAATCGTTAGACCATCACCAATCAAAGTGGGGATTGAATCACCTGTACCTGCACCTGTACCTACATTTTTATAACGAATTCAAGGTGATATATGTGGACCTATTAACCCACCAAGTGAACCATTTAGATATTTTATAGTATTAATAGAAGCATCCAGCATATGGTCACATTTGTGCATATTATCAAGTTGAAATCTTGCATTTGCAAGATTACTTGCTCAAATAATTAAGTTAAGAGCATAATTTCCTGATTATACAATCAAGACCATTTGTCTTGATAATGCTGGTGAATTTATATCTCAAGCTTTTGATAATTATTGTATGTCAATTGAGATAAGTGTTGAACATCATGTAGCTAATGTTCATACACAAAATGGTTTAGTAGAATCATTTATAAAATGTTTGCAGTTAATTGTTATACCCTAAAAAACGAAAAAGCAATTTCATATTCATCCGCTCAAAACATTAGGAAATTCCACTAATCATGCAGTATATGTACCAATTGCTCTACCACAACGTACTAAGATGGGTCCTCAACGGAATATATATTGGATATGATTCTCCCATCAATTTTCTAATATCTTGAACCCCTGCCGGATAATATATTTACTGCATGACTTGTTGATTGTCATTTTAAATGAGACAAATTTTCGAACACTAGATGAAGGAATTAAGAAATTGGAAAAAGAAATTACATGGAATGCATATTTATTGTCTCATTTAGAACCCCTCCCCCCCCCCCTTCCCAGATCAATGTGAACTTGAAGTTCAAAAGATATTCATTTGCAAAATATAGCAAATCAATTACCAGATATATGTAGAGATGCAAAGAAAGTAACTAAATCACTTATATCAACTGCAAATGTTCTATCGAAAATTGTTATCCCAACACAGCAAGTTATCAATAATGAGTCTGGAACACACCAGAAGCATGGTAGACTAGTGGGTTCCAAAGATAAAAATCCTCAAAAACGAAAAATAATTAATAGTAAAAAAAACTTGGTTGAGGATGTAAATATCCATGAAAAAACCCTAGACATGACTGATAGTTGAATTAGTGAAGAATGTGAAATACCTAAAGATAATAATGAGATTTCAATAAACTATGTCATGACAAAAAAAAAGATGGAACCAGTCTCATGTAGTTATTGACAACATTTTTTCGTATAATGTTGCTCTTGATATTATATATGAAAAATGAGGATTATGAACCAAAATCTGTTAAAGAATATCAACATAGAAAAGATTGGCTTTAGTGAAAAAAATCAATCGAGGCAGAATTAAACTCACTTTCAAACGTCAAGTTTTTGGACAAATAGTCCGAACACCAAAAGGTGTCAAACCACTGGGATACAAATGGGTATTTGAGAAGAAAAGAAATGAAAATAATGAGGCCACAAGATGTAAAGCAAGATAGTTATACAATGTTTTTCACAAAGACTTGACGTTGATTATGAGGAGACATATTCTTCGGTGATGGATGCAAACTAAGATATTTAATCGGTCTGACTATGTATGAAAATCTGGACATGCATCTTATGGATATAATCACAGCATATTTATATGGATCTCTTAATAATGATATTTATATGATAATCCCAGAAGGATTTAAGATACCTGAAATATATAAATCAAATTTCCAGGAATTGTATTCAATAAAGTTACAGAAGTCATTATATGGATTGAAATAATTAGGATGAATGTGGTACAATCGCCTGAATGGATATTTGTTGAAAGAAGGATATTAAAACAATCCAATATGTCCATGTGTTCTTATAAAGAAACCATAGTTAGAATTTTTTATTATAACCGTATATGTTGATGACTTAAATGAAGAAAATTTTCAGAAAAGATCCTTTGAGTGGAAGCAAAGATCGTCCCAAATTTCATTTTTATTGAATATAAAGTTTTACAGTAGAACAACAACAAGATATGCATTTACTTAAAATTACAGCATGTTTTAAAACAAATACAAAAGGTTTCAGAAACCCTTACCTTTAAAGAACTCTTTCTTCAAGAATTTCCCTGTACAAGCCACGAACGGAACTCCTTCTCCACGCGGACACCACCACTTGAGAACCCTCTGTATTCTATTCGGATAAAGGATTCAAGCAAGAGTTGTGGCCTTTGCTTGAATCCTTGGAAGAGAGAAGGAGATGGAGCGGAAGAGAGAGAATTTTTCTACAGAAAACTTTTCTCTTGGATAAAACTCTTCTCTCAGAGCCAATTCAGGAAGTAAAATCCTCTATAATCAACTTGATTCCCATGTATAATAATTGAGAGAATGAGGGGAGGGAGTTGTAACTCCATCCCTTTAATTAATTTCAATTAAATTAATATTAATTATATATATATATATACACTTTATTATATATACACACTTTATTATATATATACACTATATGTTATATCAAATATAACATATAGTCTATAGTTTTATATTGCATCAAATACAACATAAACTATAGATTTTATTTTCTCTCAACAATATATGACATTTAATATAAATCACATTTATATTAAATTCACTTATATGAATCTCATCCATATAATTGATATTTAGATCATATCCAAATATTTAATTCCTCTCAATATAAATCATTTTTATATTTATTACATGAATCTCATTTATATAATTGGTATTTGAATCATTTTCAAATTACTCTCATATTACCTTAAATTATAATGTATCAAATATATTATATTAATTATATCACAAATTATATCATATATAATTATTTTAATTAATTATATCATCTATAATTAATTCCCTTAATTAATTTGAATACTTCAAATAAATCCAAAATTAATTCTCAGTTAAATCTTTGTTAAGCTACAAAGGGGATCTTATGGACCTGTAGATTGAAGCTCCAACGGTACTCAGATAATTAATTAAAATCTGTAATTAAATTATAATTATCAACATATGTTAACTATCGATCACTCCACTAAAGATTGACAGCTGCACTCTTCACACTACAGATAAATTTCTGTGTCCATTGGATAACCAATCAACAGTGTGATGACCCTTCACAAATTGTTTGTAAGCACAGCTGGGCTAAAATATCGTTTTGCCCCTATAATTACATCTAACTCCTTAAGTACCACTGATTCCTCTAATGAATAATAAGTCATAGTCCAACTATGACTAAGTTCCTTTCGAACCAAGAGAAGGTGTGGCCACTATGTTCAAGACTCGGAATCAGCCCTTAAGGGAGAAATTTATCTACTTGCCCCTACATCGTGGAAGGAGTGAGTTCCGTCTTGTGTAGCTATGTTTCCAGTTCCCCAGTCAGATGAATCCCCAAAATGGTAGGTTTATTGAGTTGGAAATCTGGCCACTCTCACCCATACAAATCAAAGGATCGTATTCATGAGCATGAGCTCACAACTCACTCAGGATTCAAGTCATGTCACCTATGGTCATCTTAGTGAAATGTAAGTCTCTATCATTAACGACGTTATATAAAGAAACTAATCATTTCGTGGTCTGATCTTATACAAACTCTTTGTATAGGATACCTCCACTCATATGTCTCCACATGAATGATCAGTATCAGAACATTTGTAGTACTTTACAACACTTGTAACACCTACAAAGCGGGTCGTATCTGTAGTGTCACCAGGATAAGGTATCTAGCCTTATCCATCTACTACAAACCATTTAGGTTATTATTTAAACAAGATCCACTTGTATGTCTCTACATACTTGTTTAAATTACATGAAATAACCTCGGATCTTAGTTTATTGGATTAAGTATATATTGATAAAATAACACCTATTTTATTAATAACAATATGTTTATACAAAGTTTACAAACTACAAGAATACAAGGAGATTTAGGACACCAATCCCAACATTAAATATAATTGGGATTCTTGAAGAGATTTTAAAGGCAATAGAATATCTTAAGAAAGAATTTGAGATGAAAGATCTCGAAAAAACAAAATTTTGCCTTGACTTACAAATTGAAAATTTAGCATATGAGATATTTATTCATCAGTCAACTTATACAGGAAAGGTTTTGAAAAGATTTTATATGGACAAAACACATCCATTGAACATCCCAATGAAAGTTCGTTCACTAGAAAGAATTTGAGATGAAAGATCTCGAAAAAAAAAAAATTTGCCTTGACTTACAAATTGAAAATTTAGCATATGAAATATTTATTCATCAGTCAACTTATACAGGAAAGGTTTTGAAAAGATTTTATATGGACAAAACACATCCATTGAACATCCCAATGATCGTTCACTAGATGTGAAGAAAGATATATTTCGATCTTGAGATGATAATGAAGAACTTCTTGATCCTGAAGTATCATATCTTAGTGCAATTGGTGCACTTATGTATCTTGCTAATAATACAAGACTAGATATTGCATTTTCAGTTAATTTATTGGCAAGATATAGTTCTTCTCCGACAAAAAGACATTGAAATGAAATTAAACATATACTTTGTTATCTCCAAGGAACGATCGACATGGGTTTGTTTTATTCAAATAAATCAAATTTTGATCTAGTTGGTTATGTAGATTCTGGATATTTATCTGATCCACACAAAACTAGATCTCAAACAGGTTATCTGTTCACATGCGGAGGAACTGCTATATCATGGTGATCAGTATAACAGACCATAACGACCACTTCATCAAATCATGCTAAAATTCTTACAATTCACGAGGCAAGTTGAGAATGTGTATGTCGAAGATCAATGACTCAGCATATTCGTGGAACATGTGGTATGTCTTCTAGTAAAAAAAATCTTCCAACGATATTATATGAAAACAACACAATATGCATATCCTAAATCAAAGGAGGATATATTAAAGGAGATAGAATAAAACATATTTCATTAAAGCTTTTCTATACTCATGATCTTGAAAAAAATGGCGACATCACTATACAACAAATTTGTTCGAAAGATAACCTAGCAAACTTATTTACAAAGGCATTACCTACCACAATCTTTGAAAAATTGGGGCACAACATTGGAATGCGGTGGCTCAGAGATCTCAAGTGATGTTTCCATGAGGGAGAGTAAATATACTTTTTAGAAGTATAAATTATTATGAAATATGTACTCTTTTCCCTTCACTAGAATTTTTTTCCATTGGGTTTTTTCCTAGTAAGGTTTTAACGAGACATATTTCATATATATAATAGACATCTAAGAGGGAGTATTATAAATATTATGATAATAGATGCCCATTAGATGTTCATGCTTAGTGTCCATTAACCATGTTTCGTGCCTCCATTTCCTAAAGTGTTGTCCATATGTCTCAACATTACACATTATTAGTGTCCATGTAATCCACCTCCTACTTGCCAAATTACTTATAAATAGTGGCATTCAGTGGGTTTTGGAAGACACACACATTAGGCAAATTCCATGAAAATTGGATAAAGTAGAGAATTTAGAGAAATTTCTTATTTTATATTTTGTTTATTTATATATTATGTTTAATTTATTTTAAAATTATTTTATTTTATTATTATTATTATTATATTTATTTTAATATTATATTTTATTGGTATCCGTGCTCCCGTTGTGCTCCTCAAATTCACAACAGGTAAAGAATAAATTTTAAGAATAGGATGAATCTCAAATTTTGTAAAATGTTATTTGCAAATTTAGCACAATATTAATAGAATATTACAAATTTAGCGGTCACTTTTACAATCTTTTGCAAATATTGAAAAAATTGTGGTTTGGATGCAAACCAAATATATGAAAAGTCCATAATTCCCATTAACAATAGTATATCGTTGATTTAACATGCATTTTAATAATAGTAAATCAAGTATATCATTCATGCTCATTATATTTAAGGTTAAATTGTATTTTTTTTTTCAAAAAAAAATTTGAATTTTATATTTTGAGTTAAAAGATACCTATCAACTTTCAAAATTTTCAACAATATCCTTTAATTTTCAGAAAAGAAAAAAGATTCTTATCCATAATTTTAGATAGAAAGCATAAGTGTTTTGTTTCAAAAATATTATTAAACTTTCAAAAGTTTCAAAAATATCCTTAAACATTAAAAAAAAAAAAAGTTAAAAAATAGTCTTATCGTTACTATATAAACAAAAACCGTTAATGTCTGTTGTAAAAGTAATTCTAAACTTTAAAAAAAATGCTCCTACCATTAGTATAGTGATCAGTGTTGTTTGAAGTTTTCATGAGTTTGAAAAAAAAAAATCTTAAATCAAATTTAGATATCCTCATTTTTTCATATAAATTTTCCCAATTTTCTCGTAGTTGTCTAATTCTTCCACCAATTTGAATATTAACACATACTCAACTATTAACATATACGTTTATTAAAACATTTAAGTCCTACAACCCTTTGGTATCTTTAAAATATTTAAGTTTTAGAAATACCCTTAAACCCTAAAAAAAAAAAGTTAAAAAAAATACTCTTCTCGTTACTATATAAACAGAAATCATTAGCACCTCATTGCAAAGATAATTCTAAACTTAATAAAAATCCTCCTATCGTTATTATAGTGATCAATTTTGTTTGAAGTTTTGTGAGTTTGAAAAAAAATCAATTTTAAATAAAATTATATAGATATTCTCATTTTTTTCATATAAATTTTCTCACTTTTATCATAGTTGTCTAATTTTTACACCAATTTTCTCATAAATCAAAATACAAATTGAAGCTTTAAGTTCAAATATAAAATCTTACAAAAATTATGAAATCAACATCTCCCCTAAACTTACCAAAAGGATAAATAGTCAAAATTAACAGACACTCAGCTATTCACGTATAAGCTTATCAAAACATTTAAGTCTTACAACCTCTTGGTGTTTTCATTATTCTCATTCTTCTATCTATACCAACTAAACCGCGTATTTTTTTTCAAGATAGACAAATGTTAAACAATTAACAAAAAGGGAGTAAGAGGGTATTGAAGAAGAAAGGGGAGAAAAAAAAAAGAGGTAGAGTATGATATTAACAATTTCTGTTCATATACTAATAGTGGTATTTTTGAAATTTTGAAAATTTAAAGGTACTTTTGACACAAAATTTAAAATGTAGGGATATTTTCTATAATTTAGTCTATATTTAAATATGCATTTTTACTATAACATTCATGTGTCAACATTATTTACATAACATGCATTTTAGGAGTAAATCAAGTGTATTATTGGTGTATCAATTCATTTAACATACTATTTAAAAAAAAATCATTTAACATACCTTTTAGTAGTATAACATGTAAATCATTGGTGTGTCGATGTTTATTTACTATACACTTTAGTAGTATATAAGGTACATTTACATATATGAAAATAAAGAGGGTAAAGGAAAAACATAAATCTATTTTCAAATAGTTTGCCATATTTGGAAAACCTAAAAAAGAGTTGCTAGATTTGCAAATGTGCCAACTATTTTTGCTTCCCATTTATAAATCTCCTTTAAAAATTCGAAGTGTGTATTAAAAATAATGGTAATTACCAAGTAAACATGTAGTTTTTTTTTTTTAGACCAAAGTAAATATGTAGTCGAATGAATCTCAAATATAATATTGGATAATTTTTCAACATATTTTATGCTATTAGTTTTGTATAATAATTGTTATTATTTTTTTATGACATCCATTGCGAGTGTCTGGATCCAACTTACACACACATTGACCAATCTCACGGGAATAATCCGTCCCGATCCTATGAAATTTAGGTGTCAGGAAAACTCGTAGGATATTAAATCCTAAAAAGTTATTTTTTTATTATTATTTTACAATTTTATACCATTAATAATGCATTACGATACAAATACAAATAATTTAATTGAATGAAAATGAAACACATTTATATCGTAAAACACTATATGTTTCAAAGTTTCTAACTCTCCATTTTCAATTTGAAGACACTATATTCACGGTTTAGATCATATGATAGAACATATAATAATAATTAAAAAAGGAAAAGAAAAAAACTAAATCATCTACAAATATTGAATAAATTTGAAGACAAGAAAGAAAATCTAAATTTGAAGACCAAATCAAACACGTCTTGAATTTTTGTTAATTAAAATTTAACGAGACGAAAAGGACTTTAGATTATATTTTGACAGGTACTCATAAAAAGTTAGAATCTTATACTTCTGAAACAACAATCCAAAGAGTTTAGCTTTGATAGGAAATTTAAAGTTTTAAATTTTATGAATTAGACTTTGGTTTGGTTGGAGGATTTTTTGCCTGAAAATTGATACTGACAAAATTTTCTTTTGTTTGGCCATTTTCAACATTTTGTCTAAAAATAAGTTACTTTCAACTTTACTATTTTCTCACAGACAAGAGTTTTCTATTCCCTCCAAAGGTTTATTTTTTTTTACTCTTTTTCATTTTTTTTTATATAATTTCACTTTGAATGTAAATGGATAGTTAATTAATGGATTGATATTAATTTAACAAAATTAATATCAATATTTCTTTTAATAAATTAATAATAATCAATTACAATATTTATTTAACTTAATTTTATAATAAAAATTTATTAAATAAATACAATTACTTGTTTACATAAATTATTAATTAATTAGCTAAAAAGATCTTAAATATATTTAATTAGTAAACGAGGATTAATTAAATTTAGTTAGTACAAAATCCTTTTTTTTAATAATAATTATAATTGATTACTTATTATTTTTATTAATTTAATTTGATTCTTCGTTAGGAACATATAATCATTATTAATTATTTATTATAATTAATTTTTATTATTTCATTCGTTATTAATATATCATATTTATAAAACTTCTTTTAGGATTTTTATTATTATTTTTTTTATTAACCTATCGCATTTTTACTTCTTATATAATTTATGATTTATTAAAATATATTTTTTATATTATTTAATTAAAATTAAAATTTCTACCGTTGAACTTAATTAATTATAAAAATATTGCGAATTAGATTATAATTAATATGACATTCATTGAATATATTAATTGGTTAATTTTATTTATAAATTACTCAATCTTCAAATATTTACAAGTAAAATTATTATTGATTCTCTAATAAATTAATATATTACAACTATATAAAATATCATGCTTAACTTCATAAATGAAATACAAACATAATTTTTGTTCATAAAATTCTGATAGTATTTACCATACATAATCAAATACCTTTGATTTTCAGACATTTTATTCTGAAATATTCTATTTCAGATATCTTTTATTTCTACGCATCTTAAACCAAATAACGTTAAGGATGAGTAGCTTATAGCATCAAAACAACTCACTCTAATTTAATGACGTTGACATATATATATATTTTTCTTTTTTCAGCAAATCTTGACATAATATTAACTTACAATACGTGGCTTTTCAAAAAATAATAATAACAATAATAATATAATACATGGTATTTAAATTTCTTATTTCATTGAAAAAAAAGCTATATACACAAATATATAGTTATGATTAAAGTCAAATGTAAAGCTGTTTAAAACAGGCCTTTTCTTCTCTTACAAGCATTTCATTTGTCAATTTAAAATATTATTAATTTGAAAAACTGTTGGGCAGTCTTCATATGTGTCTATAGAAGGTAGAGTTTTATGTTATTTTCTTTTCTTTTAAATGCTTAATAGCTGTCACTCTTCTCAACCAAATTCCATAAAACAAATGCCAAATATATTGGTGGGAAAATAAATTAATTAAACTTGATAGATACACAAATCATTATATCATATTTTGGGTAAATTTGAAATTTTAGTACACAAACTTTAGGCCTTATGAGTTATGAAATGGTCTTTTCAACAAAATAATCATAATAATATTTTGAAATGGTTTAAAAGATCTTTTAACTTTTCACTTTATGCCTCATAAATTTTTAATATATTTGATATTGTTAAATTTTTTTACAAACCTAGATCGGACATTTTTGGAGTATATAATTTATATATATATAGTACCCTAAGGATATTAAGTTATTTTTACCTTCGTTTTTGGTATATTTAAGAAGATTTGGAAGGTGTACAGACCAAGAATGCAAAAAGTAACTTAATGTCCTTATATACTAAATATATTTTTGAAATTTTACAAAAAGCGGGTGTTCTTCTTTATTTTTTTATTTTATTTTTTATTTTTTATTTTTTTTTACATGTGACACCTTAGACCTACGATTCAAAAAGATTAATAAATGTTTGAGACACTAACAAGGAAGACGTACCTTATTAATATGAATTGAAACAATCAATTTTTTAAAGATTTTTTAACCATACTTGTATAACCTCATGGTTAAGTGTTACAAGCCTACCAAGTTTTTCCTTTGTTCATCTCTAAATCACACTATACTAGGACAAGTGTCACTCTGATATCATTTGTAATGCCTCAGGTATTAGGTAAGGAATTTGAATTCTAAATATGGATTTAAAATCTTGGACTAAGGCCATTACATTCATCCACTAAATTTAACACATAACTGGTATTTTAAAATGATAAACTAAATAGATTCAAAGCTATAGACACTTTGCTTTTATTACAATTTGCTTTGCATGGTTTGGTATTAATGATCTAATATTTAAGGCAAAGGGGGGCTTGACCCCAAATAAATGACAAAGACAACCTCAAAGGACAAGAAAAAGTATTGTTTGAGGAACAAGGATTTGGCCTTTTCATGCTTCAATGTTCCAATTGGCAAGTTGGAGTCCAATTGGGTTTGCCCCTAAGATTTAAAAGGGTCTGTCTGCCCCTCAAATTTTAGCATAAGAACTTTAGGGGAAAGTGACATGGTGACCCCTACCCATTTCTAGATACCTAAAAAAACAATAATAAATAAATAAATAAATTTAGGTACCCATTTCCTGGCCTATGGTTTGAAATTAATTGTAATAGAAAGGGATGTCTCAACTGCCTTAAAAATCATCATTTTAAATAGCATTCAATTGTAAATTCAATGTTGAATCAATATTGAAAACCCAACTCCTAAATTTGATTGATTGTGTTGTTGCTGTTAATCCCATACAATGTTTAGTTTAAATTGTATCTAAATTTTGTTTGATAACCATTTTTATTAATATGTTGTTTTTAAATATTATATATTTTGAAAAAAAAATCTTAGTCGAAATCCAAAAACAAATCTTTTATTTTTAAAAACAAAAAGACTTATACCTATATAATGACAATCCATATAAAAAATTCATTGATACGCATTTGACAGACAATCTGAATTTTGTTTTTGAAAACTATATTCAAATCCTATTATCCAAACAGTGTAAATTATAAAAATAAACTTTTACGTCTTCATTGTATCCAAGGAATTTAAAATGTAAAGTTAGATTAAATAAAGATGAAAATATTTAGAAATACAAATGTGTATTATATATTATTTTTGTAAATTATAATACTAACTATACAATTTTTTTTAACATAAAATATGTTCATAAATAAATTAATAATAATTTATTAGTTTATGATTTATAAATAAGATATTAAAAACATTTTAAATAATTACCAATTTATGAATCTGCTACCCAACATAAATCTAAAAACATGAAAATATAACTCTATTCTTATTTAATCCCTTATTTCCTTATTTTCACATCTATGTTTTCAAATTTTTTTAGTATGATAACAAAGCCAAAGTATTTTCCAATCATAAATGTTTTTTTTTTTCTCTCTTTACATGTAAAGACTTCATTTCATTTTATTTTATTTTATTTTGAGACAATACATCTAAAGACTTATTTAACCTTTCTATCTATATTCTAAAAGAAATCCAGAATATATTGACTACGTAACCCAATGACATAAAAGTTTTGAAGTGACTTTAATTAGTTGAAACTACTTTTGGACATTCAAATAGTCTTCCTTGAAAACTTTATGTACCCTTTCACAATAATGAGAAACCAAAAATAAAGTCCATTTTCATATCTTGGAGATCATTTTTAATAATCTTCAACCTTTCCTATTCAAGCAAACAAGAATATGATGATAAAGGAACATGTTAAATGCTCAATGATATATAATAATGATATAAATATTTCCTTTCAATAACTCAATTCTGAACTGATTAACTGAAGTGTCTGAAAAGCTAATCTTGAGTGATGTTCTCTTCAGAAGAATAATATCAGTAGAAGTCATTTGGTTTCCCAATCTTAATGCCCTGTTCACCCAAGAACCCTGTTATGGCATTCTTCTGCCAGCCCTTGAAACTCCTGCAATTCAAACAATTAGATTTCACAGCTTATCACCCTCACATACAGAGTTTCGATGTGCAGAAAGCCATACGTTCAAGTTTACGAAACTGACTGAACTTACTTGTGATCAAGGTGTGCTATGATCTCTCCACCTGGGAAAGCCAATTTAGTAGCCTCATATGCTGCTTTAATCGCTTCTTTCCAGCTACCGCCGATACCTTTGTTGTTTGTTTCGCCATTCGACTGGTTCAGATCTTCCATTGGCAATGAATATCCAGAGAGCAAGTGGCTTACCCAAACTGCATCTTTTCTGGAAGTATTGAAAGAAAACCACTTGAACATAGAAATCATAATATATCCATTTGAAGACTGGGCAAATGTCTTTTCTTTCCCTTCTTTGTTCAGTTATAAAAAGCACTATTAAAAAGTGGTAGAGAAATATATGTCGGTACCATGTACCGGATGCAACAGATGAAGTATGAGAACAAGGCTACTTCCTTTGAAAGTGCATATACTTCCACTAAACATGCACTTGCTTTGAAACTGAATGTGCCATGACCTAGGTTCATTCAATAACCATTTCAATTTCAATTTTAGTTTCCTGTTCTCTAAATTTATGCTACTTTCCGCACAATTTCTTTGCTATCTTTCCACCGCGTTAAAAAAACAGTTAAACAATCAGTCAAATTCCAAAAACCAAAACCACATTTTTCCTTGTTTTCAAAACTTCTCTTGGAATTCAAAAACGTTTATAGAAAGCTAATACATACTTGAGACATAGAAGTAAAGGAGAAAACCAAAACAAGTTCCTGTGAGTTTCAATGTGTCAAACTCTATCTCTGTCATATTTGCAAGCAAGTTGCATTTAAGAACATAAAACTGTGCATGGTTTTCCAGAAAAAAAAAAAGAAAAATCATTTAACCGAGCATGGAAAAAAGGCAAAAGCACAACTAATTACTAGCATACAAAAGGTAGGTTAAAATACCAATTTGGTACCTCTAGTTTAGGTCTCATTTCATTTTAGCCTCTTTACGTTCAAATGTCTAAATTTTGTACTTGAGGGAAAAAAAATCCATATTAGCCATATTTCTATAAATTTTTGGAAACATAGAATTTTTATTGTTACTACAAAGTTAATTAATTTCATAAAAATTAACTTCAAACTAAAAACACTAAGCACAAATTTTAAGATTTATTGAAAGTAAGAGACTAAAACTAAACATTTGAAAATTTTAGATATTTGAAGGTACAAGAATTAAAATGAAATGAGAATCAAGGTATAGGGATCAAAATAGTATTTTAACCTAAAAAGTAAAAAGTATGAAGGCTTAAGAAATGATCAGATCACATGAACTGAAAGGATAGCCTGACCGACCGATACTTACAGAACTATGTCCATGTGGCGAGGTGCATAATGTCCACCCCCGATGCCCAGAAGGACTTTATTGTTCTTGCCATGTTCCCTGCTTCACGATGAAATATAAGATTATAACACAGAAACATTTAGAAGAAAAGATAATCTCGTCGAGGAAATGGTACTATGATGAAAAGCATATCTTTGAGGGAGGGAAAAGTATAAAGGCATGGAAACTAGGAAGGTGTTGATACTTGATATCAACTCCAAGTCTCCAAACGCTTAAAAACTTAGAGTTATATAGTTATTTAGTTAAATGATATTTAGACATCTCTTCCATGGGTGTTGAATAATGTAGACCAACACATCGGTGAGAATGAAATGACAATATACAGAGGAAAAACTAGCTCCAGTGACGTCATCACTCATCCTAAAAACACAATTATTACTTATTAGGTTAAGGGTGAATTATAATGTAAATAAAATCTTAACAGAAGCTTGTTCTTTTGAAACTATGCAATATCAGCCACCTAGATAGATCGATTGCAGGATTAAATAAAGTTTAAAGGTGATTATTTCATTCTATCAATGAAATGTTTTTTATCTAAAAAAAATAAAATGAATAAAGTTGGAAAGATCACAGAACTAAGTAGCTCAAAGTCCAGCCATTGAACTTCAACGATAAATCAGGTGGACAACTTGTATAGAATAAATAACTGAATGAAATTTAGTGGTAAATATTAGGAGAATAAACAGAAGTTAAACTTCAATCCTATTTATTGTACTTGTGTATCAATTTACCTGTTCCAGTTTCCTACATCGTTTCCTCCTCCGATAGCAAGTCCTTCCCAGACAAGCTGCACTTATCCAAAATAGTAATCCATAAGGAACAATGTCATTGACATGACACATCGTGTAAATGATGATAATTGCTAAGCAAAAAAAGGATAACCAATACAGAAATAAATGATCATCCTGGATTACTCAACTAGAGCAACAACGCGGGCAGCATCTTGCCTCCTCCAATACTCGTCTGTACTGCCTATACAAAAATCAGACAAAGAAACAATTCATTTTGACTGTAAAATATTATAATTCATAAGCAAATAAACCAGTAAGCAATTCAACATGGGCCTTCAAGGAATTGATGTTTAGTTCTTCATCAGAAAAAAGAAACAATTCATTATTGTGACTATAACGAAACTACTGTATTTCAAAAGCAAATAAACCAAGTGAGCACTTCAAATCTTCAACATATGCCCTCAAGGAATTGATATTGGTTTGTCATTGTAAATAAATTGATAACATTTTTCCAATAAGCCTTGGGTGACTCACTCCATATCACTAATTCCTTTGAATTTGATTGGAAAAGAAGACGATGGATCCTGGTGGATCTACTCTGACACGATTCAAAAGTCCAAATTTCAAATGTACAATGTTCCGAACAAATTTCATTATAAGCCAGATTTCTCAAAATATAAGAAGCTGTAAAGTTAACCTGAGCAAACCAAATTTCAAATGTATAATGTTCTGAATAGCAATTCATAATGGAAGGATAAAATTATCCCCATTTACAAAATTCTACAAGCTAAAATAAATCAAAGTAATATAGTTAATAACTAAACTAAACCTCTAGTACTTTGCGTGAATCTTAATCAATCCAGAAAGATATAACAAATAGCAGAACAAACAACAAACCAAGCTCTAAAGTCCCAAACACTCACCAATTTCCAGAAACAGGGTTGGTTTATTTGTCACAGGTCCATGATGAGTACCCTCCAACGTAATCTACATTCAGTTTCTAAATAATTTAAAACTAAAACCCACATGACCCAATTGATCAGCAAATGACGAACTACCAAGAAAAACAAAACAAAAGAGAAATATGGTTAACCTCGAACTCTGGCACTAAGTTATGGGATTGTGCAATGCCCTTCAATAGCCTCAGCCAAGGACCTATACGAGGGCTCGGCGGCGCCGCCCATCCAGGCTTCCCTCCTTGCGGCGGAACTTCCCCATCTCGCAAATGAGGAACCCCTTTACGAACACAGAAATTCACAACCGAAATTAAGGTTCCAATTCATTAAAGAACCAAAGTAAAGAATAAGAGGAACCGTACCAATCGGATGAACAGTGAGTGCAGGACGATTCGAAACAGCAGTATGCCGGCTGAAGAAAATGACCTCGTCCACGACCTCGCCGGTGAGCTCCTCCCAACGATTGTCGAGGTCATCCTCAACAACAATACTCCTGTCGTGTTGCAGCAGCCTCACATCTCGATTGGCGAAGCTTTTCATTTCCTGATCAACAGAAGAATCGGATTAATCGAAGGGAGGAACAGAAACGGTTCGAAATAGAAATGGGTTGAAGAGGTCAAAGGACCTGGAGAGGAGGGCCGGGGAGCCATCCGGGCATGGCGAGGAGCTCGTTTGCAGGATTGATGGATGCTGGATCGATTGTCGTTGCCACCACTAGCGTCACCATGGTTGGCACTGTTTGTTGCAATTTCTGTGAATTGAGTGGTAGAGAAAGAGAGTGGTATTGCAAAATAATGGAGGTTTTAAGCTGCGAAAGGAATTTCTATGGGCGCATCAGCCAACAGATTCTTGTGGTTCTTCTGTATTTGTTGGGACTTTTCCGGCGGCTCCGTGTCAAATTTGCTTTGGCAGTCGCGACTGTGGCAATGCCATTCCGTTTCCCACATTGTTTGGCGTCGCCTCCGTTTGCCGCTTGTAGTAACTTCGTAACTCGTCGGTGTGGTATGAATTTTCTTCGACTAAAAATATTATATCCAATTTGGTCCGGAGAAAAAAAAGAGTCCTTTTTTTAAAAAAAGAAAATTAAGGTTCCATTTCGTTTATTTATTATTTTAAAAAAAAATTAAGCATATGTTTTTTGTTTTTTTTTTAATGATGGTAGAAATTTTAGCCAAATTCGAAAAAAACAAAAAATAGAATGGTTACTAATAGGGCCTTGTATTTGTATCATTACATGGTAAATTTACTGTTATACCCTTTGAAGAAAGTATTGTAGCCCTTGACGCTCAATTTTTGCTATTGACTCTTGCCTCGATGACTTGATACGTGCTCTCATTCTCGCTTTCGTTTCTTGAGTTATATTTTTTTTTTTTTGAAATGACTTCACCTTTTTTTATAATTAATGGTAGTTGTATGGACTAGGGGTGAGCATCGGTCGATCGGAGTCGGTTTTTCGACCGAACCACCACCGAACGGACTATGGTCAGTTTAGTAAATATTCAGACCGACCTCGACCATTGAAGAGTAAAAGTCGGTCGGCCGGACGGTTTCAATCGCTCGTTTTGGTTGGTTTTATTTTTGAAATTTTCCCAAACCAGTACTGATCGACCCCTCTTCTTTTCCAATCGACTGATTTCGATTCAGTCGATCAGTTCAACTTTTCGATCTATCATACTCACTCCTAGTATGACACATATATTAGGATGAAAAAGAAAAATTAACAACACCTACAACTCGTTCAAGTAAATTTAAAAACAAGCCAATTACAAATTTTGTTTTGTTTAACGTATCCAAAAACACTTGAGTAACTTTGAACTTCAAAAATCCTATACCATACAGCTACAAGTCATGAAAATTTTCAGATTCCAACGTTCTAATGATTTTTGAATCATCTAAGACACTTTCACACATTAGATATGTACATAAACATCCCTTTTGATGGTTGACTTTGGTTATATAAGATTGTGTGAGCCATATTATTTAATCGATGGTCGACAGAATTAGGGAGTGTTATGAAAAGTACATGGAAGATACCTAAAACATTATTAATTAAGAATTCAACTTGAAACTTAAATTAACTTATAAAATAAATAACCTTGATAACCTTTTTGTTTATTATTATCATTATTTTAAGAATAGCAACATCCTAAACATACCTTTGTAGTTAGAGAGTGTCATAAATATTTTGGTTATGTTAAATACGTTCTAATCCTTCTTGAGGAGTTTGAATTTAAGAAAAAAAAATGGAGAGGATATATTTCTACTCCAGAGCAGAGAATCTGAATATGGATATAATATAATATAATATAATAATAAAATAACTAAAATTATAAAATTATAAAAATAGGAATAATGGAAATAGGAAACGGGAATTCTTATAAATAGGAAAAAAATTATTTTTAATTTATAGCAAAAAAAAATTCAGTTTTCCTTTTTTTTAAATTACCAAAAATATCCTTCTTCCTCACGGATTTTCCTTTTCTTTAAATTTCATTTGTTGCGCTCGCTGAACTCTGCTTCCTCGTCGAACGTCGTGGTTTTCCTTCTCACCGATTTTCCTTTTCTTCAAATTTGATTTTCCACGCTCGCTGAACTCTGTTCTTCTTTCTTCCTCATCGAACACATTGATTTTCTTCCTTGCTCATTCTCCTTCTCGACACTGTGATTTTCCTTTTCTTCAAATTTAATTTGTTGTGTATTATTTTCCATCTTCCTCGCTGAACATTGTTCTTCCTTCTTCCTCGTTGAACGCCGTGATCTTCTTCCTCGCCCATTCTCCTTCTCGACATCGTGATCTTCTTCCTTGCCGATCTTCTTCATCGAAATTCTTCCTCAACCACCGTACAATTTTTTTCTTCTATTTTATGTGTTTGTAAGTGATTTTCTTCTTTGATTTTATGCACCGTCCATCTATAGCTTCTTCCCCGTTGATAATGGTTTCTTCACTCTCCCTAATTTCTTTTCTTTTGTCCTGGGCTCTTTCTTCTTATTATTCTCTTCTTTTCTAGGTTTTCAGATCATTTATAGTCTTCCTTGTTCTTCTTCTTATATTTTTTTAGATTTTCAGTATGTTAGAATTCTATCAATTTGGTTGTTTATTTGTGTTCTTTTCAATCTTTCGTTAATTTTTATTATTCTTTATTTTTTATTTGTTGTTATGCATATATATAGTTTTTTGTGTGAATATGTATAGATGTGAACATTTTTCTACCATTGATAGATAGTGATAGAGTTCAATCACTTTATACCAGTGATAGACAGGTATAGAGCTCTATCACTCTCTATAACAATGATTGAGCTCTATCACTAGTGATATACTGTGATTGAGCTCTATCATTGTCTATCAATGATATTTTGTGATTAAGCTCTATCATTGTCTATTACTGTTAAATAGTGATAGCACTCTATCACCGTCTATAAGTGATACACAATGATAGAGCTTTGTTCTGATTGAAAGTGATAGAGCTCAATCACTGTATATCACTTATATAAAGTTATTGCATTATATACATATTAACATCTTTCGTATACAATCCTTTTTTCCTTTTATTGCAGTAATCTATATCATATTTTTTTTTTATTTATGGATCTTTGAATATGTATGAATGTTAAGATTTCTCTACCACTGATAGACAGTGATAGACCTCTATCACTGTCTATCAGTTATATAAAGTGATAGAGCTCAATCACTGATAGAGCTCTATCACTGATAGATAGAAAGTGATAGAACTCTACCACTCTATCACTTTATTATTCTTTATTTTTGAATTATTGTTGTACAGATAGATAGTTTTTTGTGTGACTATGTATGGATGTGAACATTTCTCTACCACCGATAGACAATGATACACATCTATCATTATCTATAAGTTAAACAAAGATCTCTATCACTGATAGACAGTGATAGAGTTTTATCACTTTCTATCAATGATAGATAGTTATAGAGCTTTATGACTCTCTATAACGATGATTGAGCTCTAGACTCTCTATAACGGTGATTGAGCTCTATCTCTAGTGATATACTATAATTGAGCTCTATCATTGCCTATCACTGATAGACAGTGATAAAGTGTTATCACTGTCTATCAATGATAGAGCTATATACATATTAACATCTTTCTTATATAATCTTCTTTTCCTTTTATTGCGGTAAATTGATACTATGGTTAATATTTCTGTAATCTTTTTTTATGGTGGTCAGTGGACTCATTACAATTTTTATGAGAATTATAGTGTTGTTGGAGTTTTTGTTGATGATATGATAGACTTCAATGGTTTAGTTAGTTTGATATTGGGTGAAATTCAGTTGGATGTTTCAATAGATTTATTAGTATTGTTGGATTTTGGTCAAACTAATATTCAATATGTATTTCAAATAAAGCAAGATAAGGATGTCAGTTGGTATTTGTCTTTGGTTAAAGATTCAGGGACTAGGCATCCTTTAGTTGCTCATGTTAGTCATCATTCTGTAGAAGGATCTTGTAGTGGTATTAGTAGTGGAGGTGGTGATAGATTACTATGTTTAGATTCTTATTCTAGTTCTTCAAATGATCAAGTTATATGAAATGTTGGGTTTAATGGTGATTTGAAGGAAAAAGATGTATTTGAAAGTAAGGAAATACTGTCTAAATATTTTTATATAATAGCAGTGAATAAGAATTTTCAATTCAGGACTACACAGTCAAATTCAAAGTCGCTTGAGTTGAAATGTTTGCAAAAAGGCTGTCAATGGTATGTTCGGGCATCTCGGTACAAGAAGAGTGAGTTGTAGATGCTTAGAAAGTATATTACCTACCATAATTATTCAATGAATACAACTCAAAGTTGTCATAGGTAAGCTTCTTCATCTGTAACTGGGGACTGCTTGAAAGAGAATTTTAGGTTTATCTCTACTGATCACTTCTATCCTAGAGATATTGTTCATAAGGCTCATACTAAGCGTGGTGTTAATATTAGTTATCAAATTGAGGGCAAAAGAACGTATATTAAGATCATTAAATGGTGATGCAGCTAAATCATATAGCATGATTCCACAGCTAGAGATGTCCAAAAAATCTGCAGGGTCAGGGCCCAGTGGAGACCCGCCCCGAATGGGGCGGGGAATGGGTGAGGGAGTGGGGAATTTTTTTTTCCTGTTTACAATTTGGGGCCGGGGACGGGGAATACTTGGCCCCGCCTCGTTTCCTCGCCCTGCCTTGACTTTGTATATAAATTATAAATTTTTAATATATATATATATTAATATTGTAGACTTTATTAAGATAATTATGGATGTTTTAATTATTTAAGTTCAAGATTTTTATTATTTTAATTTTTTAGATGTTGTAATGTTTAAGATAGGATGCTATAAATGTTGAATTTTAATTTTTACAAATTATGAGAATTTAGCATTTTAATTATATTTTTAGAATTGCATGTATATTATTGTTTTAATTAGTAAAATTGATAATATTTATTTAAATGAAAATTTCATTGAAAATGTTTAAAGAATTGTAAAAAAATATATTTAATTGAAATTAAAAAAAATGTTAGAGAAAAATAAAGGTGGGAAATTTTTCCCCATAGAATCCCCGCCCCGTTCCCCGAAAAATTCGCGGGGACAGGGATTGGAATAGGGGGGGCAGGGGTGGGGACAGGGAAGGCTTCCCCACCCCGTGGGCATCTCTGTCCACAGCTTTTTAAAAGGTTGAAAGAAATGAATCCAGGTATTATTTCAAATGAAGTATTCTTCTTATAAATTTTATATCACTGTGTATTCTAGATGGACTGTGATAGTCATCTATCATTGTTTATCAATGATAGTTATGCATCATTGTCTATCACTGATTGACTGTGATAGTCATTTATCACTGTCTATCTACCAATGATAGACCATGATTGATTTGTTACTATTGTGACTAATATAA
Organism: Benincasa hispida; assembly: GCF_027475165.1. Lineage (NCBI taxonomy): Eukaryota > Viridiplantae > Streptophyta > Magnoliopsida > Cucurbitales > Cucurbitaceae > Benincasa > Benincasa hispida. The sequence goes on along the minus strand of NC_143481.1, from coordinate 28,451,220 downwards.
TTATTTTCATTTATTTTTTCAGGAACGTACACTGCTTTAAGGATTGATGAAAAAGGACATTTTAAATTCTGTTTCATGGCTATTGGTGCATTCATTTAAGGGTGGAGATACTATAGACCTACCATATCTGTTGATGGCACGTTTTTGAAGTCTAAGTTTGGTGGTACTCTACTATCAACTTCCACACTAGATGGTAACAATAACATTTTCCCCCTTGCATTTGTTATTGTAGATTTTGAGAATGATGTATCATGGAAATAGTTTTTCGAACATATACAAACTAGTTTAAGGGATAGAGAACATCTAGTCATTGTCTCTTATGGACATTTGAGCATTCCAAAGAGTGTCTTAAGTGTGTTTAATAATGTTGAGTATTGTGTGTGCATTCAACATGTTTTGCAAAATTTGAAGAAGTTGTTCAAGCATCCTTTGATTGACCAGTTTTACTTTAGTTGTGCTAAATCTTATACTGTTGATGACTTTGAGTTTAATATGAGATCTATGGAGTCAATTTTTCAAAATATTCGAAGTTACCTTATTAATGTAGGATTTGAGAAGTGGTCTCGTGCATATTCTCGAAGAAGAAGGTATGAAATGATGACAACAAACCCTTCAGAGTGTGTAAATTCTATTTTGAAAGAGAATAGGAACTTACCGGTTGCAAGTTTACTCGATGCAATTAGAGGTTTACTGCAAAAATGGTTTCATGATCGAAGGAAAGCTAGTTTGTCAATGACAACAATTTTGACTCTTTGGGCAGAGAATATATTACGCAACCAACATGAACAATCAAGAAGTTTCATGTTAAGTGTTCTTTATAAAATTGATAGAAGAATGGTATTCAGTGTGATAGACAATGATAAATTTGTATCACTAATAGACTGTAATAGAAGTCTATCACTATCTATCACTGATAGACCATGATAGAAGTCTATCACCCTGACATTGATAGATTTCTACAACTTTTTATTTATTTGGGTATGTTTGGTATGTTTGTAATGTACTGATTTCTTTTATCATTTTTATTTATTAGGTTCATCCTATTGACAATGTTGAATACTCAGTAATGGATGATGATAAACAGTTCCTAGTAAAGCTTAATTTAGGATCTTGTAGCTGTCAAGTATGGGATTTTGAAGAATTCCATGCTCTCATGCGTTTGCTGTTCTTCGGTTGCTTAACATGGATATTTATTCCTATGTATCTAATTATTATTACTCAAGCACGTTGTCATGGACATATATGGGTTGTGTTCGACCTGTTAGAGTCCATTCAAATATGAGGGTTTTAGATGATGGTATTAGAGCATTAACTCCTATTTTTAAACGTTCAGCAGGAAGACCTAAAAAACAAAGGATTCCATCTATATGTGAAGCTAAAAATAGTTCATTAAGATGTAGTCGTTGTCATTCTAAAGGTCATTCTAAAGGTCACAATTCTACGACTTGCAAACTTCGCCTAATTAGTCAATGATGTAATCATTATAGTTCATTTTTTCCTTGCATTGCCAAATAGATTGATATTAGAACTTATGAAAGTTATTTTTGCCCTTGGTTGGTTCTATTATTGAGTTTGTAAGTGAATGAAACACTATCTTTATATGAATAAAATTCTTGATTTTCTTTGTTTATATTCCTTTTCTAGATTGAAACATGTGATATACCCATTTATACAAACACTGATATACCATCGTGTTGATATCCATTGATATCTTTCAATCAGTGTATATCATTGATAAAGAGTAATTTATTTTTATGCTATTCTGAAAATGAAGATACTTGATGAACTGATCATGGATATTGATACTGAACTTGTCTAATGGTCAATTTGAAAGTCAGTGTTTCTTCTTTACCATATGATACAGTATATCAGTTTTGGTTATTAAAATTTAAATATTGATTTCACTTTTTTATGTAAAAGTTGTTGCAATATTAGGATTATTCATGGTTGATTCATTTTTTGGCATCAAAACTAGAGGCATTATAATATTATAGTAATTGAGTTGAGAGTTGATAAACATTAATAGAAGTCTATCAATGTCTATCAGTAAACTATGGAATTGATAGACTTCAAAAGTATATAATATATATTTAAACATTGATAGACATTAATAGTAGTTTAAATATATTTATGTTAAACTAAAAAATAGTTTGAGATAAGCAAATTGATAATATCAACATCCAGAATCTTGAAAAAAATGCTCCAAAGGACAGCTTAAACTCTTGTAAATAGCTCAAGAAAAAATGGTAGTTCAACTTCCTCATTCTTCGTACACAGAATAAACCAGAAACAAAGCTCTATAAATAGATCCAACGGATAATACAAAAAATAGTAGATATTATATAAATACCAGAATGCCTTGTGAAGTCGAGAGGACTCAAGGAGAGCAAAGGCCTACCATAACACAGAATAACATTGCATATTTTCTTGGATTAAACTCACAATTAAAAATAATTTCCAGCAAGCAGTTCTTTCCCCAAGTGAGATGGAGCTTACAATCATGTTCTTTTTTAATAGACTATCACTAATAGACATTTATAGACTTCTATCATAGTCTATCAATGATAGAATTCATGATGTACCTAATAGAATTACATTGGACATATATGTGATAGTTGTTTATTCATCATGTACCTGAAAGAATTTTATCCAACACAAATACAAAAGTTTATAAAACTGATACAATCACAGCAAATAACATCATTAGTATAAACTAGAATTCTTATAGATGTAATTCTATCATCAACGTTCATTGTCACTTGTATTGTAACATTCACAAAATATCATTCACAAAATAACATAGTTCATTGTTAATAGTATTGTAGTCTTTTTCAATAACATTCTAAAATCAAGTTCTAATATTAAGTTTGAGAAGGTTGAGATTGAGTTTGAGAGTTTAGTGGAGAGATGTTTAAGCTAAGGCTTGAAGCACTGTCCATCAATGAAGTCGTTTTGGTCTTTTTCTTCTTTTTAGGAGATGCTTTGTTCATGTCCTTAGCCTTTGCTGTTTGTTTCCTTTCTCTCTTGGACCTCTCATTGACAATTTTCTTGTCATCATTTAATACTTTTGGTCTAAACTTTGTACATTTTCCTTTTCCTACAGCTTAAACAACCTAAAATAATAGTAACAAGAAAGAAAGTTAAATGTTATAATTTGAAAACTACATATCATGATATCATCAACTATTTATATATATGTGTCAATAAATATATGAACATATTTATGACAAACAAATTGATTTATCATAAAATCTCTCACTATATACTGTTGATAGATAATGATAGTAGTCTATCACTATCTATCATTGACAGATAGTGATAGACTACTATCACTCTATTCATCATTATATCAACTAATATCTACAAATTTCTAGTTAGATATGACTGAAAACAAAAATTCTTGGTCACCTTCTTTTTTGTTTGTTGTTTTCATTTATTTTCAAGTCTTTTTTTCTTTTCATTCTCATTTTCTTCTTCAGTTTCTTCCTCAACAACTTATTCTTCAACATGCTCTTCTTATTCAACAACATCTTTTCCTTTATCAACAGGCTGTAATAAATAGAGTAATAGTATAGTTTTTGACATTGATAGTATTTTATAAATATCATTAACCTTAATTAATTATATTTACCTTTTTCTCATTTTTTTAGTTTTGATATTCTCTCCTTTTTTGTTTTTCTTCTTTGTCAGATAGACAAATTCTTCTTCTTCTTCTTCAAGCTCAACTTCCTACAATAGATTCAAAATTCTATAATACTGAAGAAGACAACCTATCGCTTTAATTTCTTTCATAGCGTCTATATATTTACCTTATCCTTTGTTGAACATGATCAGTTTTTTTTCCATATGTTCATCAGCATCAAATTCTTTTTCCTGCAAACATGAGAATTAAGGAAGTTATAGAAGTATACCATACACTGATAAAATTCCATCAGTTCAATGATTGACCTCATTCTATGAGAAATGTTTATCACTGATAGATACTGATAGAATTCTATCAGTGTCTATCATTGTTAGGCAGTGATTGACCTCATTGACTTCTATCAGGAATGTCTATCACTAATAGGCACCGTTAGAATCCTATTAGTGTATATAAGTGATAGACCTACTAAAAGTCTATCATTTAGATTTCAACTTAGATATTTACCTTTTGCTGATCATCATCAGTTTTTTCCAGATGCTCTACAACTTCAAATTCATTTTGCTGCAATAATATAATACAATGTAATATGTCATTGTTACATAAGAATCAAGAAAGTCAAAGAATTTTCTGTTAGTGATAGACATTGATAGAATTCTATTAGTGACCATCATTGATGGGCAGTGATAAATCTAGTGATAGATCTAATTGACTTTCATGGCAATATGTAGCTTAATAGAGACAATATGTAGCTTAATAGAGAAAACACATAGCTTAAGAGACGAAGCAAACATTTTTCTTTCCATCCTCTTCCTCAAACACTGTTGTTAATTCTTGTGTCTTTGGGGTTTCCAAAGGTAGAGGTTAAATATCGTCAAAATGATCTTGTGTTTGAATCTCTTGTGTTTGTGTATCATATTCCTAAATCAAACAAAAAAATAACGAAAAGAATGAGATTCCTATAATAAAAGATATAAAACAAATGGAAGATAAATGCATTGATAGACATTGATATGTCACTGTCTATCAGTACAAAAACTTGTATACAAACCTTTCCTTCATTCCCAATTTTAATCTACAAGAAAAAATAATTTTAGTTTAGTTAGTAAATGTATGTTTACATTTAAAAATAAAATAACACATTGCAAAAGACTTACCTGAGCTACATAATTTACAACATAATTCACCATTTTGTTAATTTTATAATTTCTTTCAAGAATTTGTAAGCTACAAGAAGGAGCTTTGTTTTTTTTTCTATGGTCTCCTCAACCTCTTTTTCTTGTTCTTCTTGTGAAAACTTTTCAATTGGAAGTCTATCATTCAATCTTTCTATGATGGTTTTGAACATTATGATGATCTCTTCTTGGCCTTATTTCAAACTTTTTTGCTCTTTTTCTACCCTCTGTTGGCTATTCGTCAGTTCTTCTATTTCGTCCATTAGCTCATTTTTTCCCCCAATTAAATCTCTTCCTTCATTTATTTCTTCTTCTTCTTTTCTTTTTCTTTCTATCTTTTACTTCTTCTTTTCTTCTAAATCTATCAAATATTTGATAGTGGTTATTGTGATTCTTCTTCTGTTGGAACTAGTGGAATTACACAAAACTACAAGTTTAAACACATGTTAAATCATTAGATCAAAAACAGGAAAACACTAATAAGTTTTTTTATGATATATATCTATCACTGTTTTTGTTGATAGACAGTGATAAAAGTCTATCATTATCTATGAGTGATAGACTATTATCTGTTTTTTGTTTAAAACCATTGCAAGTAAAAAAAACGAGGCTATGAAGTTATAGAAAATACTTACATCATTTCTTTGAAAGATATTCTCTTCAAGATTTCTCCAATGATTAGGTTAGAAGCACTCCCATGATATTATTCTTGGACTTTGATTGCAAATTTTTCTTCCAAATCCAATATCTATTGTTGAAAGTTTTGGTATTATTTCAAATGTCCAATAAACTATTGCCAAAGGGAGACCTTGAAGGCATACAGAATCCTTTTCAGTAGAAGAAGCCTTTTTGAAAAATTGATATGAGAAGTTATATGAAAATAGTCCCCGCAAATAGGTTTTAAATTCTTCTTCATTGTCCAGTATGTCAACATGTTTCCAATTAACAGCATTGTGTCCTTGCCTTGGGATTAAAAAGGACGCTAGGAGAAGGAAGTTTGCCAACTTAACCTTGACACTATCACTTTCAGAATCATGTAGGAACTTAAAGCTTTTCTCAATGTCCTTTCTATCAATCGAATCATCATTCTTAAAGACTATTTTTCTAAGTTCAGAAATTTGCTCTTTTTTTTTCTAAATCTATTGATGGTAGTTGAGTACCACTTAAACTTGTGATTAAACAAAACTCTTTCAATCCAAACTCTACTATATGCCCATTGAAGTTAAAAGCCAATACATTTGGCTTATTTGTGATGGACTGTCTTCTTAGAAGGTAGTTTATGAATCTTGTGGGCATTTTCTCAATTTTTATATTTAGAAAGTATCCGAAAGGACCATTTCTAAAAGTGTTTAAATTCCTATCATCTAAATGGTTTTTAATAATTTGTATTACATCTAATGAGATGCATAACGTTATCTTCTATCAATGATAGACAGTTATAGAAGTCAGATTTCTATTACTGTCTATCAATGATAGACACTGATATACTTCCATCACTGTCTATTGCATACTATGAAATGTGATAAAATAGTGATAGTGTCTATAATTGTCTATCATCGATAGACAATGATGGAAGTCCATTATTGTTTATCATCAATAGACACTTATAGAAATCTGAATTCTATCACTGACTATTGTCTTTTTATATACTAAAGCATGACAGTTATAAGTAGCCTATGAATGATAAAAATACTATCTACAAAAGAAATATCAAAACACCAACTGTAAGTGGCCCCAACTAAACGTATCTGAAACATAATGTATATACATTGGTAGTGGTATGAATGATAGACAACATAAAATATATGAGAAAATGTTCATATCACTGATAGACAGTGATATACCACTATCAATGTCTATCATAGTTTGTTTATACCTTTAGTTTTAGTTTCTCTTGTTCTCCCTTTTGAGTTTTTGTGTTCTTTTGTTTATTTGATGATCAGACTTAATAACTATAATCATGAAAGAAAAGATTTATACCTTTTGATGTTGATGTAGTAGTAGAAGAAGCAACAGAAGGATTAAGAAGAAGAAGAAAAGGACCAAGACAGTAGACGAAAAAAGGACGTAAATAAAGAAATAAAACAGTGAACCAAGTCGATTGAAGAAAAGGACCTAAACAGAAAAATGTTGGGGAAGATGAATCAACTTCGATCGAAGAAGCGTCGTGAAGTAGCATGATGGAATAGAACTAAGTTGACGGGAAGCAGCATGATGATGAAGAAGAAGAAGAAGAATGATCAAAGTCGGGCGAGAGAGGAGATGAACAGTTAATCGGCTGAAGAGGGAGATGAAATGTTGGAGGGAAAAATCAGGCTGGGCTGTTTTGGTATTTCACACCATTTTTGGGCTTTGGTTGGGCTGCAACTTTCATTAGGTTTTTTTTGCTACAAATTGTAAACACTTTGGCCCAGTTTTTTATATTTAAAAATCCCCCAATAGGAAAATATATGAAATTCTCTCTCTCTCTCTCTCTCTTTTTTTTTTTTTTATTGTCACCAATGTGTATTTTCATGATCCACCAAATATCACTATTTATAGGCAAATTGACAAGTAGGAGGTAGATTACATGGTATTAATGATGTGTAATCTTGAGACACATGGACAACATATGGGATAATAGAAGTATGACACATGGCCAATGCACACTAAGCATGGGCATCTATATTACACAATTCATAATATTTATAATAAGATCCCCCTTAGATGCCCAATATATATATGCGTGTGTGTGTATGTGTATATATATATATATATATATAATATGTTTCGTTAAAACCTTACTAGGAAAACTCCAATGGGAGTGTACATATTTCATATAATTTAACAATATATTTGATGCCCCTCATGAAAATATCACTTAAGATCTCTGAGTCGCCGCATTCCAATGTTGTGCACTAATTTTTCAAAAGTTACGGTTGGTAATGATTTTGTAAATAAGTCTGCCATATTATCCTTCGAACAAATTTGTTGTACAGTGATGTTACCATTTTCTTTAAGATCATGAGTATAGAAAAGTTTTGGTGAAATATACTTTATTTTATCTTCTTTAATATATCCTCATTTGATTTAGACTATGCAAGTTGTGTTGTCTTCGTATAATATTGTTGGAAGATTTTTATTAGAAGATAAGTCACATGTTCCATGTGAAGGGAATTTGAATGCTCAAAACGAAAGAAAACGAATTCATCGGTCTCTAATTTTCTTTTTACAGAGCAATAATAATTTAGAAGCTACGGAAACATAGGATAAATAAAATCTAAGCATGTTTCTACTGTGCGATTAGAGAGGAAGAGATTAAGCAATACATACCCTTGAAGATCTATATCTTCATGTTTCCTCTCTACAGACGAACTTGCTTGATATCCTCTTGATCTCCCAAACCCAGCACCACAAACATAACATCAAGAAAAAAGGGACACCACCACAAAGTCTTCCCCATTATTCTTAGGGACGAGAATCTTGTAGAGTTTGTGGGCTTGCACTTAATCTTGGTAAGGGAAAGGAGAAGAACTTGAGAGAATATAGAGAGACCAAAAATCAAAGAGAGGATCATCATCCCTCTCTTTTATGGTTTTTTCTATGTGAACAAGAGAGGTCGAAGGGTTGAGGGAGTTATATCTTCCTCCCCTTTATTTTTATTAATTTGAGAGAATAATTCCCAAAAGAAGTTATTAAATTCAAATTCAAAATTTGAATTTAATGTATAGGTTATATTATATGTGATATAATATACTATATTGAATTTAATATATTATATATGATATAATATAAACTATAGTTTATTATTCTCACAAATAACCTACAATATTAATACGAATTATTTTCATATTAATTTTAACCTATAATTTATATGAATCACATTCATATAAATAATATTTTAATCACATTCAAATAATTATCTCTCTCATAAAACTATATAGATTTAATATGAATCATATTCACATTAATTTTAACATATAGGTTCTATATGAATCATATTCACATAATTAATATTTGAATCATATTCAAATATTTATTTCTCTCATAAAACTATATAAATTTAATATAAATCATGTTCACATTAAATTTTAACATATAGTTTTATATGAATGTCATTCATATAATGAATATTTGAATCATATTCAAACGTTTATATCTCTCATTAAATTATATATTGTATCACAATACATTATACTTTATAATGTATCAACATACATTATTTAATATCTTATACAATTAATTCTCTTTGATCAATTTGAACAATTTAAATTAAACCAAAATTAATTTAATTCTCATTAATCCTTAATGAGCTAATGAAGAGACTGAAGGGAATCGAATTCCTGCGGAAGCGTGAGATCATCTTGCATTCCATTTTTCCATTTAAAAGAAACAAAATCACAGCAGTCCATACAAAGAACAATGGAGAATAGACATTATATTTAGCATGATATTGAAGATGGAGAAAAGGGAAACATAGCTCACATTTGTTGAATCCTAATCTTCTCAAGAAATCCTTTTTCTTAGATCGCGAACAACTCTTCACGATCAATGACGCCACCATAAGAATAACCTTGTTATTCCCTAGGATTCCAAGGATTGAGTTAGTGGTCTCCAATACTTGGAAAAGGAAGAGTTAGAGAGAAAATGGTGAGTAGGTAGAGAGAATTTTAGTGTGGAGGCTAGGTATTTTTGCACAAATGAAATCTTTGCCCTAAATGGGCTATAAGGATATATTTATATGGAAAAGGGTTAACCCCTTCTCCAGGAATTTCCTTGTATACTTTAGTGCTAATTAATTAAATAACTCTTATTTAATTAATTGGCACACTAATTAAATTATCATATGTTAAATCCTATTTAATATATAGTTAATTAATTAACATATAAACATCCACCTCTCCAGTATTATAATTAATTACTTATTCATGGATCTAATGCACTTGAATTTAATGTTTGAATCTCATTCAAATATTTCTCTCTTACATAATTTGGATTATAGATCACATCTATAATTAATCATTATATATTAGTCACATTAATAAAAAATTTCCTCAATTGATTTGAACAATTCAAATCATTCCTCATTACTATCCTTTAGCGAGCTAACAAGGGAATCTTATGGACCTATAGATTAAGAGCTCTAATGATATGAGATTAATTAATTAAACTCTTTTATTAAATTAATCGATATTCATTAACTTCTGATCACTCCACTAAAGACCATATCTGCATTTTTCACACTGCAAATATATTTCTGTGTCTATGGATATAACCAATCAATAGTGAGTCGACCCTTCACAAATTGCTCATAACTACAGCTGGGTCAAATTATCGTTTTATCTCTGCAGTTATATCTAACTCCTTAATTATCACCGATTTCTCTAATGAACAAATAGTTTATAGTCTAACTATAAACTAACACCTCTCAGGCCAGTGAGATGTTGAGGCTTCATTGTTCAAGACCTAGAATTGGCTATTAAGGAAGCAATTTATCTACTTTCCTTAGATCAAGAATGATTGAATTTCATCTTATGTAGTGTGTTCCCAGCTCCTTACTTGGACAAATTCCTAAAATAGTAGGCTTGTTGAGTCGGCTAACATAGACACTCTCACCCATACAGATCAAAGGATTGCCCTCATAAACAAGAGTTCATAACTCACTCAGGATTAAAGTCAACTCACTTACAGTCATCCTAGTGAAATGTAAGTCTCTTTTAATAACGGTGTTATATAGAGAAACTATTCATTTTATGGTCCGGTCTTATACAAACTCTTTGTATAGAATACATCCGCTCACCATGTGTCCACATGAACGATCGAGATCAGATAATTTGTAGCACTTTACAACAATTGTAACAACTACAAAGCAGACCATATTCGTAGTGTCACCAGGATAAGGTACCCAACCTTATCCATCTACTACAGACCATTTAAGTTATTACTTAAACATGATCCACTTGTATGTCAACCACATACATGTTTTAAGTTACATGAAATAATATTGGATCTTGGATTGAATTAATACAATCTAAATGTTAATAAAATACCTCTTATTTTATTAAATATATGATTTGTATTTACAAACTAGAAGATACATGAGATTTAGAATACCAAATCCAATAATCTCTCACTTGTCCTAAAGCGAGTGGGATGTACAGTATCAAATACAATACAATAAACTAGGACATACAATATACCCAACATCATCTCCCACTTGCCCTAGATTATTGACCCATATCTCGTTGACCCATGCTTTCCAAGTGGCTCTAAAAAACTTTAGCTGTGAGAGCCTTTGTAAATGGATCAACAACGTTGTACTCCGAAGTAATCTGTGTGGCAATCACATCTCCACATTGCATAATCTCCTTAATAAGATGATACTTGCACTCAATGTGTTTTCCTTGTTTATGACTTCAAGGCTTCTTGGAGTTTGCCATTGTACTACTATTATTACAATATAGAGTGATGGGCAAATTCATATTTGGAACGACTTCCAAATTTGTCAGAACATTCTTGAGCTAAATAGCTTCTTTAGCAACTTTACAAGCAACTACATATTGCACCTCCATCATGGAATCTACAATACATCCTTGCTTAATGCTGCACCATACTATAGCTCCTCCATTAAGTGAACATTGATCCTAATGTGGATTTCCTAGAATTCTGATCAATTTGAAAATCAGAGTCAGTGTATCCTATAAGGATCAAATCCTTAACACTATACACAAGCATATAGTTTCTTATTCTCCTAAGATACTTGAAAATGGCTTTAACTGTTGTCCAGTGATCAAATCCTGGATTGGATTGATATCTGCTGACCACTCCCACTGCATGGTAGATGTCGAGCCTAGTACATAGCATGACATGCATAGAACTACCCATTGTAGATGCATAAGGAATTCGTCTCATTTCCTCAACTTCTTGAGATTTCTTAGGACATTGTTCCTGAGACAACATAATTTCATGCTTAAAAGGTAGTAAATCTTTATTGGAATTCTGCATTGAATATTTAATGAGCATTTTGTCAATATACGATACTTGAGATAAGGTTAGAGATTTGTTTTTACAATCCCTAATGATTTCGATCCCTAAAAAAAATTATTCTTCAACCAAAACTTTCATTTGAAATTGAGCAGCCAACCATTCCTCAATTTTGGTCAGAAAACCTATATCATTGCCAATGAGTAAGATATCATCCACATATAACACCAAGAATGTTGCTGAACCGTTAATGATTTTCTTATAAACACAAGGTTCATCAATATTTTTATTGAAGCCATAGGTTTTGACTGTAGCACCAAACCTTATGTTCCAAGATCGAGATGCTTGTTTCAATCTATAGATAGATCGATTTAGCTTGCAAACCTTTTACTCTTGACCTTTTTCAATGAATCCTTCTGGCTGAGACGTGTAGATTGTCTCATTAATATTTCCATTAAAAAAGAAAGTCTTGACATCCATTTTTCATATTTCATAGTCATAATATGTAGCAATGCACAAGAGAATTTGGATAGATTTTATTATAGCAACAGGCGAGAAGGTTTCCTCATAGTCCACCTTCTCAACCTGGGTATAACCCTTTACTACTAATCTAACCTTAAAGATTTGTACCTTTTCATCTACACCTCTTTTTATCTTATAGATCCACTTACAACCTATAGGTTTTAACCCATTAGGTTGATTTACAAGTTTCCAGATAGAATTAGAGTACATAGACACCTCTTGATTCATGGTTTTAATCTATTCATCTTTGTCGACATCAACCATTGCCAGCCTGTAGGTTAATGGATCTTCAACGTTATCATCTTGTATGATACTGTGAGTTTCAACTAAACCCAAATAGTGAATGGGTTGGGTTTTAACCCTTCCACTACGTTGAGGCTCCCTTAACTCTTGAGTAGGATGTGCTTGACGTTGGGGTTGGTACCCTAAATCTCGTTGGGTCACATAGTTTGTAATTGTATTGTACAAATATTTTATTTATTTAATAAAATATGAGATGTTTTATTTGACATTTAGTAGCATTAAACCCAAAAAACCAATAAACTAACATCTAAGATTATCTTCTGTAGCTTAAACAAGCATGTAAAGACATACTGGTGGATTATGTTTAAGTGATAACCTAAATGGTCTGTAGTAGATGGATAAGGCTGGATACTTTATCCTAGTGACACTATGAGTACGACCCACTTTGTAGATGTTACAATTGTTGTAAAGTGCTACAAATGATTTGATCCTAATCATTCATGTGGAGACATGTGAGCGGGGGTATTCTATACAAAGGAATTTGTATAAAACTGGACCACGAAATGACTAGTTTCGTTATATAACACCGTTCATAATAGAGACTTACATTTCACCAAGATGACCATAGGTGACATGACCTGAATCATAAGTGAGTTATGAGTTATGAACTCCTGCTTATGAAGGTAGTACTTTGATTTGTATGGGTGAGAGTGGCCAGATCGTCGACTCAATAAGCCTACCATTTTGGGGATTCGTCTGATTGGGGAGCTGGGTGCACAGCTATACAAGATGGAATTCACTCCTTCCCCAAGGTCGGGGTAAGAAGATAAATTGCTCGTTTAAAAGTAGATTTTGGGGTTTGAACAATATGGTGCCACACTCTCTCCTGATTCGATAGGGGTATGGTCATAGTTGGACTATGACTTATTGTTCATTAAAGCGATCAATGGTACTTAAGGAGTTAGATGTAACTATAGGGACAAAACGGTAATTTTGGCCTAGTTGTACTTACGAGCAATTTGTGAAGGGTCACCGCCTGTTGACTAGTTATATCCAATGGACACAGAAATATATCTGTAGTGCGAAGAGTGCAGCTGCCGGTCTTTAGTGGAGTGCCCGACAGTTAATGAATGTTGAATAATATAATTAAAGGAGTTTAATTAATTATTCAAGTACCATTGGAGCTTCAAGCTATAGGTTCATGAGGTCCCCTCTGTAGCTCAACAAAGATTAAATGAGAATCAATTTTGGATAATTTGTATTGTTCAAATTAATTGAGGGAATTAATTATATGTGATATAATTAATTTTATTTAATTATATATGATATAATTACTATAATGTATTTGATTCATTATAATATAAAGTTTATTCGAGGGGAAATAAATATTTGAATATGATTCAAATATTAATTATGTGAATTAAATTCATATAATTAAATTTAATATAAATGAGATTTATATTAAATATCGTTGTTGAGAGAATTAAAACTATAGGTTATATTGTATGTGATACAATATTAAACATAGGATATAATATATAGTTATATATACATATATATACATATAATAAGTTGGTTATTATATATATATATATATATATATATAATTAAATTTATTTAATTTTAATTTTGAAATTAAGGGAGGGAAATAACTTCCCTCCCCTATTCTCTCTAAACCCACATATTGCAAGTGGGTGGTTTTTAAGATTTTTTTATTCTTCTTCTTCGTTTGAGAAATTGAGAATACACATAAAGTTTTATGAAAATTTGCTCTCCACATTTCTCATCTTCTCTCTCTCAATTTTTTCCTTTCCCTCTCCAAAATCACAGAGCCCACAAAACTCCTGTGATTCTCATCCCAAAGAATATAGAGGAAATCAAGTGGTGGTGGCCATTTGAAGATCGTGTTTGTTTGAAACCATTCTTAGAGAGGAAATATGTGAATAAGGTTTCTTCAAAGGTAAGGGTTTCTTGAAACCCTAATATTCTCTTTTCTAATTTATTAAAGCATGTTGTATTTTTTATGATTAAATGCATAATGTTCTATTCGTTTCTGCAAAATTATTGATTTTGTAAAAATTAGGATTTGGGTCCAATCCCCATTTCCGCTCAAGGACCTTCATCGAATCCTTCACTTGACTCGATGAAGCAATATCAACAACTCTTTTTAAAGTGTTGCGTCCTTCAAAAAATCTTGTTCAAGTTTTAGTAGTTTCTTTAGCGAGTTCATTTAATACGACTTTACTTGTTGATTATGCTTTCTAATGTGGTATTCCTCCAAGAATGTTGCATTTTTTGATACAAACACTTTATTCTCTTTTAAATTGTAAAAGAGATCACCTCTCCTTTCTTTGGAGTAGCCTATGAAGAGGCACAATTTTGAATTGGTTCCAATTTCTTCGGATTTGCCACAAGCATATGTGCTGGACCTCCCCAAATCTTGAGATGTCGTAAACTACTTTTACGACCTCTCCATAACTCAAAAGGTGTTTTAGAAACATTATTTGAAGGAACTTAGTTCAAAAGGTATACTGCAGTCTCCACTGCATAATCTCAAATGGAGATAGGAAGAGAAATAAAACCCATCATGGATCGAACCATGTCTAATAGGGTTTTGTTCCTCTTTTATGATACATCATTTTGTTGAGGTGTACCAAATGCTGAGAATTGAGATATGATTCCATGTTCTATCATATAGTTCTGGAATCCTATATCCATATACTCTCCACTTCGATCTGATCGAAGTGTTTTTATCCTTTTGCCTAATAAATTTTCAAATTTAGCCTTATACTCTTTGAACTTTTCAAGTGTATCAGACTTATGTTGCATTAGGTAAATATACCCATATCTAGAATAATTGTTGGTTGGAAAAGGAGAGATGAAAAATATGCGTCTTATGTTATTCGTTAATCTCCATGCGTCGAAGGTCATGCATTGGACTAGAAAATATACAATATGCATTTAAGCACATATGCGATGACCATGCATTCCGGTCACAAGTTTTCTTACTTTCTCGCCAAGTATAACGAGAATGCAAGTTTCTAGGGATGATCTGAGGTCGAACATAGGGACTTGCAACTCAATAATGTTTGTGAAATAATGCGTTTGAGGTGATGGATAAAGTAAAAAGACAGAAGTTAAAGGATTATGCACTACTCCTACTCCTAACTAAACAGATTGAATGGTAGTTTAGTATGAGAATTGGTAAAGATGCAGTAACTGTTAACACATAATAAGGTTCATTATGTTAGGTCGCTTAAGTGATCCTAGCTCGCTACACTAATGCATCGCACACCTCTCGGTGGCTAGCAGCATGCCCATATCTCTATAATGCATGGTTACGTCAAGCATAAGATCGTTCCTATCTCTAGGAACAAAGCTTCCCTTGCTTTAGTGTGTTCCACTACTTACCCTCTCGGACAGTTAGCTGTAGGTAATCAGCTCATAGACAAGCGTTACAACAACCTCACACCAAGAGAAGGGGATTAACTCACTATACTCATGCAACGCACACCTCTCGGTAGGTTGCTACATGCGTCCTATCTCTAGACCACATGACTGAGCATGCAACGACCTTTGATAACTAAACAATGACTATAAACGATGATAAAGAAGAAGAAGATGAAAAAGATGGTGTTAAAGGAACTAAGAGATGCATTGATTACAAAATGTATTAATGTCTTAAGCAAAAATGTAATACAATACAGAGATAAGAGGAGAGGTGGAGGGCTAGATGTAAGCAATCTCTTGCTTTTCATCCGAAATGCATCAAGCCGCTGATGGTGCCATGAATGGATGGTGGAGAAGTCTCTCTTGAGCTCTATCTCCAACAGAACTCCGATCGTCACTCAGAAAAGAAAGTATTTCTCATGCTCTCATTTGTGATCACAAGAATTTTCCTTAAGGCAGAAACTAGGATGGTTTGAAGTGAAGATCCAAGGCTCTATTTATAGAGCTCAAACACCGACAACTCTTATCCCCGCTTCTAACTCGCTGCTGTCTCTGTTACGGTATGGGAAATTTTAGCATCACCTTATCTTGTTGATACTCTCAAGGTATGTGTTCATGCCTGTTTCTCCTAAAGTGTCAACGCATTCCATCTACCTTGCGATCTTCTATCACGATTATCACTCTATGGACGCAGCATTCCATGCAACAAACTAGTCTTTATGACGATCAACGCATGCAGTCGGCCTTGCAGCGGTCTGGGATCGATGCATGCTATAGGGTTAGTGAGGATTTTTAGTGTTGGTCGACACAAGCTCACTTTTCCATATGAATTCTTGGTATTATTGATGCATATTCTTCTTATTAGCCCTCATAATTCTAAGTAAAAGGCTTCAATAGCTTGTATTTTTACAAGCTATCAATAATCGTCAGTAAAAGTGACGAAGTATTCAAAACCTCCCATTGCTTTAACATTCATCGGACCATAGAGGTCAGAATCTACGTGACCTAATCATAGATGCCAAAGATGAACATTTTCTTTTAGAGAAACTTTCCTTCTTTTGTTTTATGTAGTTGCAATGTTGAACATTTTGACATTATGGGGTATTTTAGATATTAATGGCCTTAATACATACAAATTATTTTCATTTTTTGTAGAACATATATCAACACCATTTTTCTAGACAAATGCTTTATCATGAATAAACGATATATTATGATAGTGTCCAACAAACAATAAATTGAAGTTAATTTTCTTTTGAAATTAGGAATACAATTAACATTTTCTAACAATATGAACTTAGAATCAAAAAATAATTTAATGCTCCCTACTACAACTACCGAGACGACCTTGCCTGTTTCTACCCAAAGAGTCATCTCCCCTACCTCATGCTGCTTCCAGGAACTATTTTCCTGCAAAAAGATATAAACCTGATTAGTAGCGCCTGAATCAAGTATCCAGACATCATTATCATGCTCTAATAAACACGTTTTTAAAACAAATAAATCATATTTACCTTCATTTTCCTTCTTATTTTCGGCCAAGTAAGTTGGGTAGTTTCATTTCCAGTGCCCATCTTAATTGCAACGGAAACAGGTCCCCTTCACAACTTTGACCTTCTTACCCTTTTGGGTAGCAGCAGGTGGATTAGCTTTATTCTTTCCTTTACCACCTTTATGCTTCTTCTACTTCTTGGGGTTTGAAGAATAAGGCACAGACTTAGCCCCAGAAGTAGAACCCTGTGGAAGTTTTTCGAGGAACTACCAACATTTGCCTCCCTAGTTTGTCCTTTGAATTTCATCAAGGACTCGTAAGCCTGCAGCTCATTTAGAAGGATGGTAAGATTGTATTCAATCTTGTCATAACCGCATTGCTACAAAACTGGAGGTAATTCTTGGGAAGAGTTTTCAAAATAAAGCTAATTTGGTTGGCCTCAACTATGACAATCTCATTCATTTCAGTCACGTTGAAGTGGACCATCATATTAAAAACATGCTCTCTAATAGATGATCCCTCATTCATACATATGTTAAAGATGTTCTTTAGAGCATCATGCCAGAGATGCGTGGTCAGTTGACCAAACATCCCACGCAGTGACTCCATGATCTCTCAGGTTGAGACCATGGGCTCATACTTTTTGGCCAAAACTTCAAACAAGCTTGCCAAAATGTAGATTTTGGCCTTGGTCCACCTGTCATAGGCTTCACGAACATTTTGTGAAGCATTGGGCCTAGGAATTGGATGACATTCCTCCACCAGGTGATGTTTGGTTTTATGCAGTGGAAATATGGATGATATGAATTGATGAAATTTCGTTGTGCGCTCAAATTTCCCAAGCGGAATCCAAGTGTAAATTCCTCTGAGTTTCCTGGTAAGTCCAGGGTAGAACACAGGGACTTGTGAAAACAGTTTGTGTTGGTAATTTTTATGAAGACTTTGCGGTAACTGGATAAATAAATAAAGTGTTGGGTTTGTTGTTTGCGTTGATGAAAAAAGAAATAAACAAATGCAACGAAGTTAAGAAAAGACAGTTGCGTTGATAGATGCAATGAGTATGCGATGAACGGGTTGAGAAGATCTTTAGCTAGCGTTACTTAGGAATGCATCAGACTATGCGATCATGTTACAACCATGCACAGCAAGTCATTTTCCAATGTAAATGCGATGCTCCTAAATCTAGGACGCATGTGTTGAATGCAAAATGTCCATAGAGCTCATTCCTTAGTCTCTACTCTTTCCTATGCGATGATGCAAAATGCATAAAAGCAAGATGATCGCATACAATTATATCCTATTTCTAGGATGCATGCGATGCGTTGATAACAAATAGTGCTCATTCCTAAGCGCCTATCTCTTGTTCATGCGTTCTAATCTGGCTCTTTCGAGTCTAGATTCTAACCTGACCTTCCCAAGTCTAGATCCTCTCCTTAGACTACCCTCCCGAGTATCTCTAATGGACGAATGAAGCATACATAAACAAGATAATCGCAAAGAATGAAGATTCCCTATTTGTGCCAACTAAATGCTTCTCAACCTATTCAACCGATTTGGCTACTCATGCGTGAATAACAGAGAGTGAACAAGTATAGAGAAGGAAATTCCATTTTTATAAATGAGTTAAGTACAAAATGACAATGGAAGTTAAAGGTAGAGAGCCTAATAGAAATTTCTTGCTGACCGAGGCTTTACACTGAAATCTCTATTCTGTTCTAAAGATGTTTTTGCTTCCGCAGGCGTCAGCCCTCTCTCTATCGTTGAAGCTTCCAGCACTCTCCCAAGCTTACCGGAACGATCTGCCGATACAACTTCTTCCCTCGCATCTGCCTTAAAATGAAAGAAAACTAAGAACAAAGACGTGCAAAATGAAGTATGAAATCTCTAACTGCTTAACCCCTTCTCTGAAGAATGCCCTTGGTATTTATAGAGCATCCTTGGTGAAAGGCGACTTCTCTCTCCTAATTGTACAGATGGGATAGCTTTAATTCCTGATTGATGCGCCGAATAATTGTCACTGAAAAAGCTTAATGTACTTTGTGATTATTATCGACTGTCAACTTAATTTGGATTCGACTGTCATCAGCTTTCAATCTCATCGCGCTTAATTGGCCTTTCACCCAGATGCGCCCACCATGTTGCACTAACCAAGTTGCGGCGATTCTTCTCGGGCGAATGTTTCCGAGCAGATCTACGCAAAGCCTTACGGTGAAGTTGCACTCGACCAATGATTTCCTATGATTGCAATTCCTGCATTGCGTTAACGCATATTCTGCACCAAAAATACAAAAATCAACTGTTCTAATGCGTTGAACGCATGCAACCACAATATTATGAAAACAATGCTTAATGGATGCAAGTTAACATATTTCATCAACATAATCCAACATTGTTTAAGAACTTAGCACTATGATAACGTGCATTTCTGCCCATTATCACACCCCCAAATTTAAACAATGCTTGCCCTCAAGCATAAGCTAAAGATTCCTTTAGCAAATCAACCGCAATGTTCTTTTCCTAGATTTCTCAAGAATACTTTGTTCAAATCCTATATACCAGGGACTGCAAACTTACCTTTCAAAAGGACTTTACTAAATTCCAGATCATCGCATGATTTATTTCAAAAAGAAAATTTTCTATCAGGGTGTCAAATGATTTTATCCTTGCACACAAAAATTTTCTTCATTGATATATTATTTTTTTTTTCTGACCTTGCCCTGATCCAAGTCCCTTGCCTTCGTTTTGGCTTGCCCCCACGAGTATCATATGGACATCCAACTACGAGCAATACACTCTTTCTTAGACTAAAGTCATACCTATTTGGCAGTGGAGTTTGCGATCATTTATTTATGCATTGATCCTGGTGACTTACTTTCGTTTTGGCTTGCCCCCACGTGTGTCATACGGACATCCAACTACGAGTAAGTGCCTTTCACAACTTAACTCTAATCAACATGGGTTTCCCCTTGCATTGACAGTGGAGTTGTTATTCTCAAACTTTTTTTTTTTTTTGAAATAGCAAGGTCGAAAATAAATACCTCACCCCGAAATTTAAAATGCGGCAATGTCCTCATTGCCAAAAGATTAAAATAAGTCATGCGATGTTCTTAGAATGCATTGTAAAGAGAGTTTGAAAGAAAGCTAACAAACCCTTAACTTCTAGAAATATTTTATGAGGTGACCATCTTAAGATTAAGTTGACTCTAATATATATGAAAGAAATGGAAGCATATTTTTCATCACTGAAATCATACTTGGCAAAGAAATATAATGCTGTAAACTACTAAATTTATCTATGTCAAATGATTGCGTGATCAAAGAGGATACGGAGATAAAACTTTGAAAACTAAAATACAATGTGAGTGCAAAATTTGAAATAAAGATAAGGAAGAGTACACCCCCAAATTTTTACGTTGTCGCCCGCACTATGTATTGACGCATCCATCCTTGCGGCGATCTATCTTCTGTGGATTGCAGTAATAAAGATAATTTATGCCTTCATGTAACATCGCCGCAATATTGTCCCTTAATCTTTGTATACAAACAAAGAGAAGGTCAAATGATTTAAAGCAAAAACACAAGTTTTTTTTTTCCAGAAAAATAAGTGAGATGTGGATAGCTTAAATAATTGTAAAGTGACGAAGGGATAAGTGTTCAAGAGTCAAGTAAGGGGTAATCCGGTTTTTCAGCTTCACAGAGGCTTTTTCTAGCTGGAAATCACTTCCGCAATATGCTTTAACTCGCTGTCCATTAACCTTAAATGTCTGGCTGCCATCCTCAGTATCAGCTCCACCGCACCATGTGGAAATATTTCTTTGATGATGAAGGGACCGGACCAGCGTGATTTTAATTTTCTCGGAAAGAGCCGTAGTCTTGAATTGAAGAGTAAGACCTTTTGCCCGACTTGGAGGTTTTTACCGCATATGCGTTTGTCATTGATAACGGGTAGAAATGCACGTTATCACAGTACTAAGTTCTTAAACAATGTTGGATTGCGTTGATAGAATTTGTTAAATAGCCTCCATTAAGCATAAATTCTACAATATTGTGGTCGCATGCGTCCAACGCATTAGGGAAGTTGATCTCTATATTTTTGTGCAGAATAATGTGTTAATGCAATGCAAAGAATGCAATCATAGGAATACATCAGTCGAGCGCACTTCACCGCAAGACTTTGCGTTGATCGTGCTAAAAAACATCCACCCAAAAAAGAATCACCGCAACATGGTGGGCGCATCCGGACGAAAGGACAATTAAGATCAAAATTAAGTTGACAGCCGATAATGGTCACAAAGTACATCTAGCTTTATCGGTGACAACTATTCGGCGCATCAGTCAGGAATTAAAGCTGTCCCATCTGTACAACAAGGAGAGAGAAGCTGCCTTTCACCTTTCATACCCTATAAATACCAAGTGCATTCTTCAGAGAAGGGATTAAGCAGTCGATTACTTCATCACTTTACAAGTTCACACCTCTGTGCATAGTTTTCTTTTCCATTTTCATGGCGGAGCTAGAGAAGAATGGTGACGCCGAAGATCGTCCAAGGTAGCTCGAGAGAGAACCTTGAGGCGTAAGAGCAGAGAGCGGGTTGACTCTCGCAAAAGCGAGAATATCTTTAGAGCATGAGTAGAACAATGTAACACCTGGTGGCAAGAAATTGCTCTAGGCTCTTTTCTATACTTGCATTATTATTCTGTACTTCATCTTTTATCTATTCAATGGAAGTTCTATTTCTACATTTGCTCACTCTCTTAATACGCATGAGTAGCTAAACTACTTGAATGGGTTGAGAAGTACTAAGCTAACATGATCTAGGAAGTTCATTGCTTGTGATTGTCTTGTTTTATACTGTGCGAAACATTCCTTTAGAGTTACTCGAGATAGAATCTAAAGAAAGAACCTAATGTCTCGAGAGAGCTAGGTTAGAATATGACTTGAAAGAGCAAGATTAGGCATGCATAAACAAGAAATAGGGACTTAGAGATAAGCTCATTTGTTAACTTGCATCGCATGCATCCTAGGAATAGGAATGATATTATGCGGTCGCATATTTGTGTGAATGTCATGTTATCATTGAATAAATAGAAACAGAGGTTTATGTGTAAACCCTATAGCCTTATCGCATATTTATCGCATGCGTTCTAGCCTTAGAAGCCTTAGCATTCATGCCGAGAGTTGGTTTACTATTGTATGCATATTGCATGAGCGCAAGGCATGAACGCAACCTAGGGAGTGTTAGCTGAAACCCTTCTCAACCTGTTTACCGCATATCCATCGTATTTTCCGTTACCAAATCTTTTTGAACTTTGCTGCATTCATTATTATTTTCATTAACGCAACAACAAACCAACCATCTTATTCATTTTACCGGTTACCGCAAAGTTTTCATAAGAAAATTATCAACGTAAACTATTTTCACAAGTCCCTGTGATCGACCCTGGACTTACTAGGAAACTCAGAGGAATTTACACTTGAATTCCGCTGGGGAAACTTGAGTGCACAACGCTATCCATCAACACATATCATCTACATTTTCCACATTTCATAAAACAACGCATCAAGTTTTTGGCGCCATTGCCAAGGACTTCGGCAAAATAGTTGTTAACGGTAATTTTTGTGAATTCTTTGCAGAACTCTCAATCTCTGGCGAACTATGACCTGGAGATTGGGAGAACATTTCGAAGGAGACTAAAGGACCGCCAACAGCAACCACAATCTGATAAAGAATAGATGGCGGAGCAGCCTAGGAATGAAGCACTAAACAACAACAATGTCATGGCAAATCCAATTCTGCTGACCAACGATCGCAATAAGCCCATTAGGGACTATGCATCGCCAAACCTCTATGATTTCTCTCCGGGAATCATGAGGCCTGCCTTAGATGGAAGTAGATTTAAAATGAAACCGGTGATGCTGCAGATGATCTAGGTTGCAGGTCAATTCGAAAGAAGACGTGGCGAGGATCCGCACGCCCATCTCCAAAGTTTTATTGAAATCTGCAATACTTTTGTGTTCCCGAATATCTCTGCTGAGGAGGTTCGACTAACGTTATTCCCATTTTCTCTCTGTGATCAAGCTAGAAAATGGGTTTATTCGCTCGAACCAGGAAAGATCACTTCTTGGGAGTAGGTGATGAGAAGTTTATGAAGAAGTATTTCCCACCTACAGAGAACGCGAGATGAAGAGAGCTTATTATAATTTTGAACAAGATATGGATGAATTGCTCAGCAATGCCTGGGAGAGGTTTAAAAGGTTGGTCCGAGATTGTCCGCATAATGGGCTGCCAGACTACCTTCAAATGGAAATTTTCTACCACGGTTTGAATCCTGCTTCGCAGACCGCTGCCAATGCGGCAGCAGCTGGTGGTCTGCTTGACAAGACTTATGATGAGGCGAAGAATATGTTGGATCGCATCTCCAAGAATCATGAAGACTGGAGGGAGAGCGACCAGAGATTAAGACTCAAAGATTCTGACACAAATAACGGTGTTATTATTTCATTACAAAACCAAATGACCGCAATGATGAATTTGATTCAAGGAATGACGATCAGCAGCCTAACACTGCAAAGTGGGCAAATCTACGTAATAAGTCAAAACAACGCAAGGTGTGCGACTTGCAGTGATGGGCATGCGATGGAGGATTGTCCACAAAACCCACAATCCGTATATTTTGTAAAGAACAACCCCTTTTCCAATACCTACAACCCCGGGTGGAAAAACCACCCAAACTTTGCTTAGAAGAATCCACAACAAAACTTTCAATCTGTGGCAAAAAAGAAGGGCCACTAGGGTTCTTTTAACGCAGCAACATTCAACAGAGCACTAAGTAGCTCACAACAACCACTGCAATCTTCTTCCCTAGAAGGCCTATTGAATCAATATATAGATAAAAATGAGACGGTACTTCAAAGTCAGGCTACATCCATCTGTAACCTTGAATTGCAAATGGGCCAGATTGCAAATGAGCTCAAAAGTATACCGCAAGGGGCACTGCCAAGTTCAACCCAGCTTCTACGCAACCCAGGGGGTTCAGGTAAGAAGCAATGTCAGGTTGAGACATTGCACAGTGGAAAGACTGTGGAGGGAGAAAAGAAGGAGCAGAACAGATCAACCTCCATCGCAGCTGAACTGCGATTGTGGCAATGCGAGAAGAAGAAAAAGAAAATGAAGTAGTAGAACCTAAGGTTGCGTCAACCTCAAAGTTAAATGAAACAGGAACCATGAAAGTCCAGTTACCACCTTTCCTTCAGAGGCTAAAGAAGAAGAAAAATGAAGAGGTACAGTACCAACACTTCCTATCTATGCTAAAGAAATTACATGTTAACATTCCTTTCAATGAAGCGATTGAGGAAATGTTTGCCTATGCCAAGTTTTTGAAGGACATGGTAACTAAGAAAAGAGGTGCTAGTAAATTTACCACAGTGGCATTAACACAAAGTTCCAAATCTATTATCCCACCAAAGATGAGCGATCCTAAGAGCTTTACTATTCCTTGCTCCATAGGAGGACTCTATATTGGGCAAGCCCTGTGTGACTTGGGGGCCAACATAAATTTGATGCCACTGTCAATCTTTTGACAACTAAATGTGGGGACACTTGTGCCCACATCCATGACTCTCCAACTGGCCGACAGGTCTCTAGTTCATCTAGAAGGTAAGGTGAAAGACATGCTGATCATGACTCTCCAATTGATAAATTTATTTTGCCAGTTGACTTCATCATCCTGGATTATGAGGCTGATAAAGATGTGCCCATCATTTTGGGGAGACCTTTCCTATCAATAGGTCATGCTTAAATTGATGTGCACAAAAGCAAGATCACTTTAAGCATAAATAGACAGATGCTCAAATTTAATATAATTCGTGCCATGAAATTTCCTGATAAAGAATACCTGCAAGATTCGAAAGATGACTTGAATTTGATTGAAGAAGAAAAGTCTGATGAAGAGTATGAAGAAGAGGATGCTGACGCATCCATAGCTGTCTGCAATGCGATCGTAGCAAAAACAAACAAAGAAGAAGGATCGATCGCAATGAAAGAAGA
Source organism: Benincasa hispida (assembly GCF_027475165.1). Classification (NCBI taxonomy): domain Eukaryota; kingdom Viridiplantae; phylum Streptophyta; class Magnoliopsida; order Cucurbitales; family Cucurbitaceae; genus Benincasa; species Benincasa hispida. The sequence continues at coordinate 28,425,690 of NC_143481.1, read as the reverse complement.
AGAGTCGAAGGAAGAAAGAAAAATAACGCAACCTTATCTCGTGGAGCCACCAACCCTTGAACTAAAAACCCTACCAACACACCTGAAGTACGCATTTCTAGGGCAGAATGGGAAGCTGCCAGTAATAATTTGCCCTGCGCTCAACGTAGATCAAGAGAATCCATTGATGAGAATTCTCAAAAAGCATGTGCGAGCAATCGGCTGGACGCTCGCTGATATCAGAGGAATTAGCCCCGCGTACTGCATGCACCACATTCGTCTTGAGGATAACCACAAAGCAACCATTGAGAATCAATGCAGACTTAATCCTGCGATGAAAGAGGTCGTCAAAAAAGAGATTATCAAGTGGCTGGATGTAGGCATTATCTATCCCATTGCAGATAGCACATGGGTTAGCCCCGTGCAAAGTGTGCTGAAGAAGAGCGAAATGACGGTAGTCCCCAATGAGAACAATGAATTAATATTGCAAAGGACCATCACTGGATGGCGCATCTGTATGGACTACCGCAAATTGAATGTGGCCACAAAGAAGGATCACTTCTCTCTGCCATTCATCGATCAAATGTTGGACAGATTGGCAGGGAATGCTTTTAACTGTTTCTTGGATGGATACACCAGGTACAACCAGATCATGATAGCTCCTGACCACCAAGACAAGACCACATTCACCTGCCCATATGGGACATTCTCTTTCCGCCGCATGCCGTTCGGCCTCTGCAATGTGCCAAACACATTCTAGAGGTGCACGATGGCAATCTTTTTAGATTTTCTCAAGGACTCAATAGAAATATTTATGGATGACTTCTCCATTTATGGGAACACTTATGAAGTCTGCCTGGCCAATTTGGAGAAAATTCTGAAAAAGATGTGAAGAGATGAACCTGGTGCTTAATTTGGAAAAATGTCACTTCATGGTGACAGAGGGTATAATGTTGGGGCACAAGGTGTCTCGAGAAGGGTTGGAGGTGGACAAGGCAAAGATTGATGCAATTGAAAAGCTTCCACGTCCAACCAACATGAAGGCAGTATGAAGCTTCCTGGGGCATGCTAGATTCTACAGACGATTCGTTAAAGACTTTTCTAAGATAGCAAGACCATTGAGTGCGTTACTAGAGGCAGACAGGAAGTTTGAATTTGACAACAATTGCCTCAATACATTTCGAATTTGATTACCACACCCGTCTTAATTGCGCTGGATTGGACACTGTCGTTCGAAATCATGTGCGATACAAGCGGGTATGCGATGGGAGTCGCACTAGAAAAAGAAGAAAACAATTTTGCACCCCATCGCATATGCGAGTAAAACCCTGAACCCTGCTCAACTTAATTATACCACCACCGAAAAAGAGCTCCTGGCTGTGATTTTTGCGTTGGAAAAATTTCTGGCATACTTGTTGGGAACCAAGGTACTCATTCATACTGATCACTTGGCAATCAAATATTTGATGACAAAGAAGGCCGCAAAGCCGAGATTGATCAGATGAATTTTCCTCCTTCAAGAATTTGATATCAAGATAATTGATCGAAAAGGGACGGAGAATCAAGTTACAGATCACTTGTCCAGACTGGAAAATCCTGAGGCTGACCGCAATGAATCTGAAGTGAGTGTCGTGTTCTCGGACGTGCAACTATTCCATATAGAAGAATTTCCTAGGTATGCAGACATCGTTAATTATTTGGTCTGTGAATAATTTTTTGAAGATTACACCTACCATCAACGGAAGAAGCTCAAGAATGAATGCAGACACTACTATTGGGATGAGCTGAATCTGTATAAAAGAGGTGCAAACCAAATCATTCGATTATGCATACTAGATGCTGCTCAACAACGCATATTGTCACAGTGCCACGATTCACCTTATGGAGGGCACTTTGGAGGACAACGTACTGCAGCCAAAGTTTTGCAAAGTGGATTCTTTTAGCCTTCATTATTCAAGGATGTTGCTGACTACGCAATGAAATGTGATTGGTGTCAATGCACTGGCAACATTTCATGGAAGAACGCAATGCCGATGAATACTATCTTGGAGCTAGAACTATTCGACGTATGGGGGATTGATTTCATGGGACCATTCCCTCCTTCAAACGGTAAGCACTATATTCTATTAGCCATTAACTATGTCTCCAAGTGGGTAGAGGCAATTGCATGTGTTGCAAGTGATGCGGCAGTAGTCTTCTAGTTCCTGAAGAAAAATATTTTCATGCGTTTTGGCACTCCCCATGCCATCATAAGTGATGAAGGATCACACTTTGTCAACCACAATATAAGGGAGCTGCTGTGCAAGTACAATATCCTCCACAAAGTGGCCACCATATACCATCCGCAAAAAAATGGCCAAGCTGAAGTGTCCAATCGGAAAATTAAATCGATACTTGAGACGGTAGTCAAACCTTCGCGGAAAGATTGGGCAATGAAGCTTGATGATGCGTTATGGGCATACCGGACCGCATTTAAAACACCTATAGGAATGTCCCCCTATGTGTTGGTATTCGGCAAAGTGTATCACTTGCCCTTGGGGCTGGAATATAAAGCATTGTGGGCAGTCAAGAAACTGAACTTCAATTTAAAGGAAGCAGGGGAAGCGCGAAAAATGCAATTGGTCAAGCTAGAAGAATGGAGGAACAACACATATGAAAATGCGAAAATTTATAAGGAGCGCACCAAGCGCTGGCATGATCAATGCATATGCGGAAGGAACCTCCAAGTCGGGCAGAAGGTTTTGCTTTTCAATTCACGTCTATGACTCTTCCCAGGAAAGCTAAAATCTCGTTGGTTCGGACCGTTCGTAATTCGACAAGTACTTCCGCATGGCACGGTGGAATTATCAAATGACGACGGTACCAACGTATTCAAAGTTAATGGGCAGCGAGTAAAGGTATACCATGGAGAAGCTGGCATCGCCAAGTCGACTCCATGGAACTAAGAAACTTTGAATAAAGAAGGAAGTAGGTGGTCCCTGCGTTGTCACATGATCGCAATTTCTCAGGGACGCAAGTTTTGGAAAACTTCAAGTCTTCAACTTTTTTCTCCACTGCTCAAAATCTTCACTATCTTTCAGCTATCTTTTCATTTTTCAATACTATTTCTATCTAAAAAAAAATGCGTTAACGATTTTTCTCTTGTTTAAAATAATTTGACCCTCTCTTTGTTTTTCTTACAATGCTCGACACGCTGGATTGTGACGATGTTACACGAAGAAGCATTCATCTTATTCCATCATCGCAACCCACAATAGAAAGATCACCGCAAGGATGGATGCGTCAACGCAATGCAGGCGACAACGCAAAATTTGGGGGTGTACTCTTTCTTATCTTTATTTCAAATTTTTCGCTATCACATTGCATTTCGCTTTTCAAAGTTTTATCACCGTATCCTTCTTGATTACCACAATCATTTAACAAGTAGATAAATTTAGTAGTTTATCGCATTCTGTTTCTTTGCCAAGTAAGATTTCAATGATGAAAAATATGCTTCTATTTCTTTCGTATATATTAGAGTCAACTTAATCTTAAGATAGTCACCTCATAAAATATTTTTGAAAGTTAGGGGTTTGCCAACTTTCTTTCAAACTCTCTTTACAACACATTCTAGGACATCGCATAACTTATTTTAATCATTTGGCAATGGGGACATTGCTGCATTCTAAATTTGGGGGTGAGGTATTTATTTTCGACCTTGCTATTTTCGGTTCTATAAAAAAAATACATTTTGTAGAATAACAACTCCTCTATCAACACAAAGGGGAAACCGATGTTGATAAGAGTTAAGTTGTGAAAGGCACTTACCCATAGTTGGATGTCCGCATGACACACGTGGGGGCAAGCCAAAACAAAAGTAAGTTACCAGGATCAACGTATAAATCAATGACCACAACTCCAATGACAAATTGGTATGATTTAGTCTGAGAAGAGTGCATTGCTCGTAGTTGGATGTTCGCGTGACACCCGTGGGGGCAAGCCAAAACGAAGGCAAGGCACTCGGATCAGCGCAAGGTCAGAAAAACATAGCAATAAAGAAAATTTTTGTGCAAGGATAAATCTTTTGTCACCCCGATAGAAATTTTCTTTTTGAAATAAATCATGTGATGTTCCAGAATTTAGTAAAGTTCTTTTGAAAGTTAAACTTGCAGTCCCTAGGTCTTAAAAATATTTTAAAAGTAGACTTGAATAAGACTTAAGAAAATTCTAGTATATAGGATTTGAATGAAGTATCCTTGAGAAATCCAGGAAAAGAACTTTGTAGTTAACTTGCTAAAGGAATCTTTAGCTTATGCTTGAGGACAAGCATTGTTTAAATTTAGGGGTGTGATAACGGGCAGAAATGCACGTTATCATAGTAGTAAATTCTTAAACAATGTTGGATTGCGTTGATAGAATATGTTAAATTGCGTCTATTAAGCATAAATTCTACAATATTGCAGTCGCATGTATCCAACGCATTAAGGCAGTTGATCTCTATATTTTTGTGCAGAATAATGCGTTAACGCAATGCAAAGAATGCGATCATAGGAATACATCGGTCGAACACAACTTCATCACAAGACTTTGTGTTGATCGTGCTCGCAAACATCCACCCAAGAAGAATCACCGCAACATGGTGGGCGCATCCGAACGAAAGGACAATTAAGATCGATGGGATGGAAAGCTGATAACAGTCGGATCCAAATTAATTTGACAGTCGATAACGGTCACAAAGTACATCCAGCTTTATCGATGACAACTATCCGGCGCATCAGTCAGGAATTAAAGTTGTCCCATCTGTACAACCAGGAGAGAGAAGCCGCCTTTCACCTTTGATGTCCTATAAATACCAAGTGCATTCTTCAGAGAAGGGGTTAAGCAGTCGATTACTTCATCACTTTACAAGTTCACACCTCTGTGCATAGTTTTCTTTTCCATTTTCATGGTGGAGCTAGAGAAGAATGATGACGCCGAAGATCGTCCAAGGTAGCTCAAGAGAGAACCTTAAGGCGTAAGAGCAGAGAGCGGGTTGACTCTCGGGAAAGCGAGAATATCTTTGGAGCTCGAGTAGAACAGTGTAACACCTGGTGGCAAGAAATTGCTCCAGGCTCTATACTATACTTGCATTGTTATTCTGTACTTCATCTTTTATCTATTCAATGGAAGTTCTATTTCTACATTTGCTCACTCTCTTAATACGCATGAGTAGCTAAACTAGTTGAATGGGTTGGGAAGAACTAAGCTAACATGATCTAGGAAGTTCATTGCTTGTGATTGTCTTGTTTTATGTTGTGCGAAAAATTCCTTTAGAGTTACTCGAGAGAGAATCTAAAGAAAGGACCTAATGTCTCGAGAGAGCTAAGTTAGAATATGACTTGAAAGAGCAAGATTAGGCATGCATAAATAAGAAATAGGGACTTAGAGATAAGCTCTGTTTATCAACTTGCATCGCATGCATCCTTGGAATAGGAATGATATTATGCGGTCGCATATTTGTGTGAATGTCATGTTGTCATTGCATACATAGAAATAGAAGTTTATGTGTAAACCCTGTAGACTTGTCGCATATTTATCGCATGCGTTCTAGCCTTAGAAGCCATGGCATTCACACCGAGAGGTGGTTTACTATTGTATGTATGTTGCATGATCACAAGGCATGAACGCAACCTAGGGAGTGTTAGCCGAAACCCTTCTCAACTCGTTCACCGCATATCCATCGTATTTCCTGTTACCAACTCTTTTCGAACTCTGTCGTATTCATTATTATTTTCATTAACGCAACAACAAGCCAACCATCTTATTCATTTACTGGTTACCACAAAGTTTTCATAAGAAAATTATCAATGCAAACTATTTTCACAAGTCGTTGTGATCGACCCTAGACTTACCAGGAAACTCAGAGGAAATTACACTTGGATTCCACTGGGGAAACTTGAGTGCACAATGCTATCCATCAACACATATCATCCATATTTTCCACATTTCATAAAACAACGCATCAATCATGCCAGCGCTTGGTGCGCTCCTTATAAATCTTCACATTCTCATATGCATTGATCCTCCATTCTTCTAGCTCGACCAGCTGCATTTTTCGCGCTTCTTCTGCTTTCTTCAAATCAAAATTTAGCTTCTTTACCGCCCACAATGCCTTATACTCCAGCTCTAAAGGCAAATGACACGCCTTACCAAATATCAACGCATACAGGGACATATCTATTAGTGTTTTGAATGCGATCTGGTATGCCCACAACGCATCGTCGAGCTTCATTGCCCAATCTTCCCATGAAGACTTTACTATCTTCTCAAGTATCAGCTTAATTTCTCAATTGGACACTTCAGCCTGACCATTTGTTTGCGGATGGTATGCAGTGGCCACTTTGTGGAGGATGTTGTACTTGCGTAGCAGCTCCTTGATATTGCGATTGACAAAGTGGGATCCTTCATCACTTATGGAGGCACGGGGAGTGCCAAAACGAGTGAAAATATTTTTCTTCAGGAACTGGGAGACTACTGCCACATCGCTTGCAACGCATGCTATTACCTCTACCCACTTGGAGACATAATCGACGGCTAATAAAATGTAATGCTTACCACCCGAGGGAGGGAATGGTCCCAAGAAATCAATCCCCCATACGTCGAATAATTCAAGCTCTAAGATAGTGTTCATTGGCATTGCGTTTTTCCATAAAATGTTACCTGTGCGTTGGACCGATCACATTTCATTGCGTAGTCAGTCGCATCCTTGAATAATTTAGGCCACAATAATCCACTTTGCAAAACTTTGGCTGCAGTGCCCTGGCCTCCAAAGTGCCCACCATATGGTGAGTCGTGGTATTGTGACAATATGCGTTGTTGAGCAGCATTTGGTACGCATAATCAAAAAATCTAGTTTGCATCTCTTTTATACAGATTCGGCTCATCCCAATAATAATGTTTGCATTCGTGCTTAAGCTTCTTCTGTTGGTGATAGGTGTAATCTTCAGGGAATTGTTCGAAAACCAAATAATTGACTATGTCTGCATACCAGGGAAATTCTTCTATATGGAGTAGCTGCTCATTTGGGAATACAACATTCACCTCAGACACATTGCGGTCAACCTCAAGATTTTCAAGTCTGGACAAGTGATCCGCAACTTGATTCTTTGTCCCTTCCGGTTAATTATTTCGATATCAAATTCTTGAAGGAGAAGAACCCATCTGATCAACCTCGAATTTGTGTCCTTCTTTGTCATTAAGTATTTGATCGCCAAGTGATCTGTGTGGATGAGTACCTTTGTTCCCAATAGATATGCCTGAAATTTTTCCAACGCAAAAATCACTACCAGGAGTTCTTTCTCTATGGTGGTATAATTTGTTTGAGCAGGGTTTAATGTTTTACTCGCATATGCGATGGGATGCAAAATTGTTTTTCTCTTTTGCGCTAAAGCTGCTCCCATCGCATACCCGCTTGCGTCATACATGATTTCAAATGGCAGTGTCCAGTCTGGCACAATCAGCATGGGTGCGATAATCAGCGCATCTTTCAAAACTCTGAATGCGTTGAGACAGTTGTTGTCAAACCCAAATCTTCTGTCCGCCTCTAACAACGCACTCAATGGTCGTGCTATCTTAGAAAAGTCCTTGACGAATCGTCTGTAAAATCCAACATGCCCCAAGAAGCTTTGCACAGCCTTCACGCTGGTTGGAGGTGAAAGTTTTTCAATTTCTTCAATCTTTGCTATGTCCACCTCCAACCCATCTCGGGAGACCTTATGTCCCAACACTATGCCCTCCTTCACCATGAAATGATATTTTTCCCAATTGAGCACCAGATTCGTCTCTTCACATCTCTTCAGAATCTTCTCTAAGTTGGCTAGGCATACTTCACAAGTGTTCCCATAAACGAAGAAGTCATCTATAAATATTTCCACAGAGTCCTCGAGATAGTCTGAAAAGATGGCCATCATGCACCTTTGGAACGTGCTTGGCGCATTGCAGAGGCCAAATGGCAAGTGGCGAAAAGCAAATGTCCCATGTGGGCAGGTGAATGTAGTCTTGTCTTGATCCTTAAAAGCTATCATGATTTGATTGTATCCAGCATAACCATCCAAGAAGCAGTAAAAATCATTCCCCACTAGTCGGTCTAGCATTTGATCGATGAATGACAGAGGGAAATGATCTTTCTTTGTGGCCGCATTCAGTTTGCGGTAGTCCATGCATATGCACCATCCAATGATGGTCCTTTGCGGTATTAATTTGTTCTTCTCATTCGGGACTACCCCATTCTGCCCTTCTTCAGCACACATTGCATGGGGCTAACCCACGTGCTATCTGCTATATGATAGATAATGCCCGCGTCTAGCCATTTGATAATCTCCTTCTTGACGACCTCCTTCATCGTAGGGTTAAGTCTGCGTTGATGTTCAATTGTTGCTTTGTGGTCATCTTCAAGATAAATGCGGTGCATGCAGTACACAGGACTAATTCCTCTAATGTCAGCGAGTGTCCAGCCAATTGTTCGCATATGTTTCCTGAGAATACACATCAATGCATTCTTCTGATCTTCGTTGAGCGAAAGAAAATTATAACTGGTAGCTTCTCATTCTGCGCCAAAAATGCGTAACTTCAAATGGGTTGGTAGGGTCTTCAATTCAAGTGTTGGTGGCTTCACTAGGGAAGGTTGCGTTGTTTTTCTTTCTTCTGTTGGCTTTATTTCTTGCTTTGCGATCATTTCTTCTTCCTTGTTTGTTTTTTTTATGATCGCATTGCAGGCAACAACGGATGTGTTGGCATCCTCTTCTTCATACTCTTCATGATTTTTCTTCTTCATTCAAACTCAGGTCATCATCAGAATCTTGCAGGTGTCTTCATCTGGAAACTTCATGGCACAAATTATATTAAACTTGAGCTTCTGTCCGTTGATACTTGAAGTGATTTTCCCTTTATGCACATCAATTTGGGCACGACTCGTAGATAGAAAAGGTCGCCCCAGAATGTGGGTACATCTTTATCAGCCTCATAGTCTAAAATGATGAAATCGGCTGGCAGGATAAATTTGTCAATTGTTATCAGTACATCCTTCACCTTTCCTTCACCTTTGTCTAAAGATTGACAGATGCAGCAAATTTATGCTGGCTCCCATGTCACACAGGGCTTGTTCGATGTAGAGTTCTCCTATGGAGCAAGGAATGGTAAAGCTCCCAGGATCACTCATCTTCGGTGGAATTATGGATTTTGAACTTTGCGTTAATGCCACCGTGGCAAATTTTCCAGCTCCCCTCTTCTTAGTTACCATATCCTTCAGAAACTTGGCGTAGGCAAGCATTTCCTCAATCGCTTCACTGAAAGGAATATTAATATGTAATTGCTTTAACATAGATAAGAAGCATTGGTACTGTACCTCTTCGTTCTTTTTCTTCCTTAGTCTCTGTGGGAAAGTGGGTAACTAAACTTTCACGGTTCCTATTTCTGTTGGCTTCAAGGTTGACACAACCTCCGATTCTACTGCTTCATTTTCTCTTTCTTCATCTCACGTCATCGCAATCTCAGGTTCAGCCGCAATGGAAGTTGTTCTACTATGCTCCTTCTTTTCTCCCTCCACAGTTTTCCCACTGCGCAATGTCACAACCTGACATTGCTTCTTACCTGCTCTCCCCGGGTTGCGTGGAAGTTTAGTTAAACTTGGCAGTGCCCCTTGCAGTCTACTCTTCAGCTCATTTGCAATCTAGCCCATCTGTAATTCAAGATTGCGGATGGACGTGGCCTGACTTTGAAGCACAGTCTCGTTTTTCTCTATGTATTGCTTCAATAGGCTCTCTAAAGAAGAGGATTGCGGTGGTTGTTGTGAGCTACTTACTTGATTGCTCGTTTGACCGTTGTTGTGTGGGAAGAATCCTTGTGGCCCTTCTTTCTGCGCCACAGGTTGGAAATTTTGTTGCTGATTCTTCCAAGAAAAATTAGGGTGGAGGGTTGTAAGTGTTTGAAAAGGGATTCTTTTTCACAAAGTATACAGATTGTGGATTTTTCGGGCAATCTTCAATCGCATGCCCATCACTGCAAGTCGCACACCTTGTGGTGTTTTGACTGATTGCGTTGATTTGCCCAATTTGCAGTGTTGGGCTACTGATCGCAATTCCTTGGATTAAATTCAACATTGCGGTCATTTGGTTTTGTAAAGAAGCAATAGCATTGTTGTTTGCGTCAGTGTCTTTGAGTCTCAATCTTTGGTCGTTCTCTCTCCAATCCTCATGGTTCTTAGAGATGCGATCCAAGATATTCTTTGCCTCGTCATATGTTTTATCAAGCAGAGCACCAGCGGCTACCGCATTGGCAGCAGTCTGCGAAGCGGGATTCAAACCATGATAGAAAATCTCCATTTGAAGACAGTTTGGTAACCCATTATGTGGACAGTCCCGAACTAACCTTTTAAACCTTGCCCAAGAATCGCTGAGTGATTCATCCATGTCTTGTTCAAAATTTGTAATAAGTTTCCTTCGTCTGGCATTCTCAATAGGTGGAAAATACTTCTTCATTAATTTGTCCACTACCTGTTCCCAAGAAGTGATCTCTCCCAGCTCGAGAGAATATGCCCATTTCCTAGCCTGATCACAGAGAGAAAATGAGAACAATGTGAGTTGAACTTCTTCAGTAAGATGTTCGGGAACACAAAAGTATTGTAGATTTTAATAAAACTTCGGAGGTGGGCGTGCGGGTCCTCGCCACGCCTTCCTCCGAATTGACCTGCAATCTGGATCATCTGCAGCATCACCGGTTTCATTTTGAATCTGCTTTCATCGAAGGCAGGCCTCCTGATTCCCGGAGAGAAATCATAGAAGTTTGGCAATGCATAGTCCCTAATGGGTCTATTGCGATCGTTTGCCAGCAGAATTGAATAAAAGCATGCAATTATAAATAATATAACACCTATATTAAATATGATGCATGAAAATGTTTATTATAAGGTGGGATTTTAAATCTATATGACATACATTATGTGATATAAATTAATCCATTAATTTATACATACATCAAATACATAATAAATTAAACAACAAATATTTGACCAAAACTTGGCACCCTAAAAAAATTAATTAAATTAATATAACTAATTAATATTAATCTTCAATTAATAAAAATAAATAAAATTATAAAAACAAAGGAAATCTGCTGCAAACACTGAAAAGGGGACTTGAACTCACGATCACCAGACTCCTTGCGTGCACGCCTGTGAAGTTCGGAGCATTACAACTCTGGGGTGGCAGCGTTGCAACGCTACAGATATTGTCTGCCTTGCCTCGCCTCGCAGTGTCACAACGTTGCAGTCCAAAAACCTCCCTGTTTCTATGTTTTGCTTCAAACTTGGACTGAAAACCTCTGTTTTTCACCGATTTCTTCAGCAACTCTTGCTCCACGATCGACACAGACTCGATAGTAAGACTTAAGTGCCCAAAAAAAAAAATGGGCCCTTACATTTTAATCGCATTAAAACGTAAAGCTAAGTGCAAAAAAAATGTAAACATCCAATATTGCAAATCTCAAATTCAAAATGCAAATTAAAACCCACCTTTCTACACTGATTTTTGTTTCTAAAATGCGAAAAACAAAAATGCAAGTATTGGCTCTGATACCAATTTAAGGGAATCAAATTCCCGAGGAAGCATGAGATCATCTTGCATTCGGTTTTTCCATTTAAAAGAAACAAAATCACAACATTCCATATAAAGAACAATGGAGAATAAACATTCTATTCAACATGCTATTGAAGATGGAGAAAAGGGAAAATGTAGCTCACCTTTGTTGAATCCCAAACTTCTAAACAAATCCTCTTTCTTTGATCACAAACACCTCTTCACGATCAAGGAAAGCACCGTAAGAATAACCTTGTTATTCCTTAGGATTCCAAGAATTGGATAAGTGGTCTCCAATACTTGGAAAAGGAAGAGTTAAAGAGAAAATGGTGAGAGAGTAGAGAGAATTTTAGTGTGGAAGCTAGGTATTTTTACACAAATGAAATCTTTGCCTTAAATGGGCTATAAGGATATATTTATATGGAGAAGGGTTAACCCCTTCTCTAAGTATTTCCTTTTATACCCTTAGTGTTAATTAATTAAATAACCCTTATTTAGATAATTGGCACACTAATTAAATAAATATATATTAAATTCTATTTAATATATAGTTAATTAATTAACATATTTAATTAATTAACATATAAACATCACATATTTCTGTGTATCCACTTCTCTAACATTATAAATAATTAATTCTTCATGAATCTAATTCACTTGAATTTAATGTTTGAATCTCATTCAAATATTTCGCTCTTACATAATTTGGATTATAGATCACATCTATAATTAATCACTATATATTAATCACATCAATATAAAATTCCCTCATTTGATTTGAGCAATTCAAATCATTCTTCATTACTATTCTTTAGCGAGCAACTAAGGAGACCTTATGGACTAACAGATTAGAAGCTCTAATGATATGAGATTAATTAACTAAACTATTTAAATAAATTAATCAATATTCATTAAGTATCGATCACTCCACTAAAGATCGATAGTTGCACTCTTCGCACTGCAGATATATTTATGTGTCCATGGATATAACCAATCAATAGTGAGTCGACTGATGGGCGGAAATTGGAAGTCAATTTTTACTTTACAACCAACTTCCCTTGGACGCATTATGTGATGCATGTTCCTAAGATATGCATTGATAGTCATGCGTCGATGGTCATGCGTTGGAATGAAAATTACGTTAACAAATGTATGCGATGACCATGCATCCTGCCATAAGTTTTCTTGCATTCACGCCAAGTATAACATGAACGCAAGTTTCTCGGATAATCCGAGGTCGAACACAGGGACTTGTAACTATATGTTTGCGGTGATGTGCATGCGGCAGTATAAATAAAAGAATTGAGGGGTTGTTGTTAAATTAATCCTACTCCTACTCTTATCTAATAGACAACGCAATGAGAATATACATGAAAGGTAGAGATACGACAAACCTTGACATGAAATAAATGAATGGGAAAATGGATAAAATGCGGAGATGTTTTCATTGCAACCCTTAAGAGTGATCGCAAGGGCAACCCTAGTCAACGCAAACTAATGCGATCATGCAACACTCATACAATAGTAAACCACCTCTCGGTGCGAATGTTGCGGCTTCTAATAATAGAACGCATATGATGTATGTGCAAATGTGTCTATAGGGCCTACACATAAGCCTCTAATTCTTGTCTATGCGATGATACACGAACAAGGCGACCACATATCATCATTCCTATTCCTAGGGTGCATGCGATGTAGTGTTGACAAACAGAGCTTATATTTAAGTCCCTATCTCTTGCTTATGTCGATCTAATCTCGCTCTCTCGAGTCTAGATTCTAACCTAGCTCTCTCGAGTCATTAGGTTCTTTCTTTAGACTCTCTCTCGAGTAGCTCTAAAGGGGTGTTGGGCACAACATAAGACAAGATAAACACATGAACTTGGTTAACGCAAGGTTGTTACTATCCCTAGTGAACAACGTAAACATTACTTAATGCGACCAACCACTTACCCTCCCGGGCAGTTGGTTGTTGCTGACTTTACTTATAGACAAGCATTGCGTCAGCCTATAGACAAGCGTTGTCGCAGCTTCACACTAAGTAAATAAGGTTACGCACACACTCACGCAACGCATACCTCTCGATAGGTTGCTACATGCTTCATATCCCTAATCCACATGACTAAGTATACAATACCAAAGCAATCCCACTAAGTGTTGCAATGAAAGTAAAGATGCTAAGAAAGAAGATGGAGATGAAGTCAAAGAAAAAGAGAAATGCATCGAAAAACACATTGTATTAATTTCTTAATTCCAAAATGTTATACAATACAATATGAGAAAAGAAAGGAAAAGAAATGACCAGCTGGAAGCAAAGATTTGCTTCCAGCGGATGTGCGTCAAGGCTGCCGGTGGTGCCATGGATGGGCGGAGGAGCTGACTCTTTTGAGATCTAGCTCCAGTCGAAGGCTCTGATCGTCACTCGGAATGGATGAAGAAGGTGAAGAACTCTCAGCGTTTTCTCACACAATTTGTCTGGATCACAAGGATCCACCATAGGAGAACCTCAGGCGAAAACCTTGGATTCAACCTTGGGCAAAAACCCTGGATAAAACGAATTTGAGCTCATCAGCTTCTATTTATAGAGCTTGGCCACTGACAGCATTAATTGGACTGCTCTGAGTCTGACGTTCAGCGCGTTCGTCCTTTCTAAACCTCTACCACTAACGGCGTGGTAGGTGAAATGTCAACATCAACTTTGGATTTTCTCAAAGTAGATGCGTTGATGCGTTCATTCCACCAACCGTGCGTTGATCCCATTAGAATGCATTGTTGCGTAGTTGCAATCATTTAATGGCCGCATTCGTTTAACACTGCAACTCTACATGATGACCGAAATCGCTTGACGAGCGCAACTCCCATGGATGGATGCATACGGCTGATTACCGCAACATCCATGCGTTGATCGATGCGTTTGCCTTGCAATGGAGTGTTTCTCCACATGCAGTCATCTATGCGATGGTTCGATTTCCGCGTTTGCATTCATTTCCTACATTGGCTACAAAAATAGAACATTGAATGCATAATTAATGCAAAGTATTAGGTTAGCCGAGATTCGACATGCTGATCGACGTAAACTCTTTTTCTTGTGAATTCCTAGCATGATCGATGCAATTTCTGCCTAACAACCTTCATAATTCTAAGTAAAAGGACTAAGATGGCATGCATTTCTACATGTCATCATCGACCCTTCACAAATTGCTCATAACTACAGTTGGGTCAAATTATCGTTTTATCTCTATAGTTACATCTAACTCCTTAAGTACCACTGATTCCTTTAATGAACAAACAATTTATAGTCCAACTATAAGGCAACACCTCTCTGGCCAGTAAGAGGTTGAGGCCTCAATGTTCAAGACCTAGAGTCAGCTATTAAGGGAGCAATTTATCTACTTTCCCTAAGATTAGGAAGAAGTGAATTCCATCTTGTGTATTGTGTTCCCAGCTCCTTGAACAAATCCCCAAAATGGTAGGCTTGTTGAGTTGGCTAACATAGCCACTCTCATCTATACAAATCAAAGGATTGCCCTCATAAACAGGATTTCACAACTCACTCAGGATTAAGGTCAAGTCACCTATGGTCATCCTAGTGAAATGTAAGTCTCTTCTAGTAACAATATTATATAGAGAGACTATTCATTTCGTGGTCCGGTCTTATACAAACTTTTTCTATAAAATACACCCACTCACATGTCTCCACATGAACGATCAGGATCAGATTATTTGTAGCATTTTACAACAATTGTAACAACTACAACGCGGATCGTATTCGTAGTGTTACCAGGATAAGGTACCTAGCCATATCCATCTACTACATACCATTTATGTTATTACTTAAGCATGACCCACCTGTATGTCAACCACATACATGTTTTAAGTTACATGAAATAACCTTGGATCTTAGTTTATTGGATTGGATAGCTACACTTTTCGCGCTATAGATATATTTTTGTGTCCATTGGATATAACCAATCGACAGTGCATTAACCCTTCACAAATTGCTCGTAAGTACAACTGGGTAAAATTACCGTTTTACTCCTATAGTTACATCTAACTTCTTAAGTACCACCAATCCCTCTAATAAACAATTAATCATAGTTCAACTATGACCAAACCCCTCTCGGGTCAGGAAAGGATGAGTAGCCTCATTGTTAAAGCCCCAGGATCAAACTTTAAGGGGGACAATTTATCTACTTACTCTTATAATAAGGAATGAGTGAATTCCTTCTTGTGTAATTGTGTCTCAACTCTCCAATCAGACGAATCTTCAAAATGGTAGGCATATTGAGTCAACGAATCTGGCCACTCTCACCCATGCAGATCAAATGACCGCCCTCATAGCCAGAAGTTCACAACTCACTCAGGATTAAGGTCAAATCACCTATGGTCATCCTGGTGAAATGTAAGTGTCTTCTAGCAACGACATTATAAAGAGAGACTCTCAACATTTCGTGGTTCGGTCTTATACAATTTCTTTGTATAAAATACCCCCCACTCACATTTGTCCACATGGATGATCGGGATTAGATTATCTGTAACACTTTACAACAATTGTAATATTTACAAAGTGTGTTGTATCAGTAGTGTTACCAGGATAAGGCATCCAACCTTATCCATATACTACAGACCATTTAGGTTATCATTTAAACATGATCCACTTGTATGTCTCTACATACATGTTTAAATTACATAAGATTATCTTGGATCTTAGCTTAATGAATTATTGCATAAGTTACATAAAAACTAATCAACCATTGATTCAACTAACATATAACTACGAGGCTTTAGAACATACATCCCAACAGTTTCCCACTTGCACTAAAGTCGAGGAAATGTAGCTGGTGAGACATGTATCCTAGGGCATACTTTATACCTTACATGCTCTCCCACTTTCCCTAGCGCACTAGAGACATGTCTCGTAGTCATAGACAGTCTAGAAGACCCTCACAAATAGTTATGTCAACAAGAACTATTTTTCACCAACAAGATGTTACTCTCATTTTGTGTTATTTCTACAACTTAGCACTTACATATGTCTTCCAACTCAGTCTTTACACCACATTATCTTATAAAATGGATTGACTAAGTTATATCTGAAACAACTTTCAAATATATAAGGATATACTTAACGCATGCAAATTAATGCTTCACAAGCAAAATATTGTGTTTTGTCCAAGCTACACCAACTAGAATAAAACACATATTTCTGTAAATCCAATATGAAACAGTGTATCTTGTAAAAGATTAAATCTAAAACTTTACACACCAACATCTCATTACTCGTAAGTTTTAATTTTGAAAACTCAATGGTTATATCATGGACTTCACCGATTTAACTAACCAATTGTATATTAAATGTCATTGAAGTCTCATGTTAGATTTATATCCCATCAACATTTGAGGTGTCTTAGGAAACCATTCCCTTAGACATGTCAACTTCATTGTAGGATGGTACATTACCATACCATCTAAAGTAATTGCATCAAACAGTGAACAACTACTTTGTAAATGTGAGATGCATGAGACAAATTAAACACCATGTCCTAAACATCTGCATGTGGACTTTTTTAATATATAAAAATACTTCAAATCAACTATTTAAAATTGGTTAAACAGTCAAACTTTCATATTGATTTTAACTTCATTCATAATGAGAAAATATCAATATAAACAGATAAATATCCACCTTTCATTTTCTTTTCTATACAAGAACATCATCATCATTCAAAGTCATTGGTTATGATATAATGTCAAACCCTTATTCCAAAAGATCCCAATTGTAAAATTCATTTCTTAAATGAATATCACAATTTTGCAAACATTTTTCAATTCAATCTTTGAAAAATTTCTTGAAATTGTGTAGATGCATTGAACTCCTTTTCATAAAAGAAGTTATTCATTCTTACACATCTCAGATACAACAATGAATAAAAAAATGAATAAAAACTTTGTTGTAGAAACTAGTTAGAAAAATGACTCACAGTCCATTTTCACCAACAGTTCTGGTGCTAGTTTTCACCTAATGCCAAAAGTCTTACTTTGAAGATCTCTATCTTCAAGTACTACACTTTCAAATCTCCCTTTTATAAATCCATTCATAGCCTTTGAGGTTGCCCCCATTAATGATAATCTACAAAAAACTAACTGAGATTAAGTAGACTACTTTATCTTAAATTTATGACTTTAACAAAATTTCTCTTCGTCAACTTCCTTCAGGTCTTGTCATCCAGCATGACAGCTTTGACTTCCAATAAGTCACAGCTAAGGCAGAGTCAATACGTAGCTCTCCTACCACTGAAAAATTCATAAGTTTTCATCTTGTCATCTTATATGACAATGAAGACTTCAAGTAAGTCTTTGCAAAAGTTGATTTATCTCATAACTCTCCTACTATGATGAATACTTATATGTTTGACAATTAGAAATTGACGTTCAAATGAAAATAAATGTTTAACAACATTTTTTAGCTATTACGTAGTTTTACTTGGAACTTAATCATCAACATAGTTTGAACCTGTTACAGGTCTGCAATCCTTAACTTTCCAAATGAATCAGTATTTGTCACACAAATACATCATTTTACTTTGGAATGTCCAAAAGGCCATAAACTTCTCATGGACTACCTACAATTAAACGTACTTTTGAACATTTATTTCACCAAGGGTTTCTTTCGACACAAGTGTCTCAACTTATCCAAAACCTAAAATTTCTTAAACTAGTTTTACAACACTTCCATAATCCAACATTGTTTTGTAGACAGTTTGGAGGAAATAACGTTCAAAAGTTGCAATCTCCATTGTATATCCTTAATGGAGTCAGACATTAGTGTGATTCTAAAAGATTAACATTATGTTTAACAAACTACTTAAGATGTACTAAGTACAAAAATGCCATATTTCTCTTGTTTCAGCAAAATTTCATCCAAATTGTATACTTAATGCTCAAAATTGAGATCTCATCTCATCTCTATCACTCAAGCTTAGTACAACAAAAAAATGTGTACTAATCATTATGATCAAAACATAATATCACTATACGATTGCCTAAATGACTTAAACTTTAGTATAATTTCTTTTGAACGTTCCAAAGAAAGTAAGACTTAAGTTGCATTAGAATAAGATGAAGGAACTCTTATCAAAGAGAACCCATGAGTGGAAGCAAGATCGATCCAAATTCATTGTGAAAGAATTACAAGCATTCAAAAACATATAAACTAATGCATCTCAGAACAAATTACGACATGCTTTAGTAAATAAATACAAAAGGAACGAGAGACATACCTTTGAAGAACCCTTCTTCTAAAGACCTCTCACTCTCATGAAGACTTACACCAGCAACCTCTCGTTGTTGCTACGATCGTCTAGTCAATCGTCTGGTCAATCTCTCGCTATCGCGTAGAACATGAACAGTCTTCTCCATGAACAAGCAACCTCTCGGACACACCACTCGGCAACCTTGGTATTCTCGGAGTGAGAATCCAGGAGGTGTGGACTCTGTTGGATTTGATAGAGGGTTGGAGGAAACAACGATTGAACTATACAACCAAGTAAGTGGGAGAGTGAACTATCTATCGTATAGACTTTGTGCTTGATTGTTTAGTAAAACTCAGCTTGTACACGATCGTTTAGAAAAAAAAAGCTTGATCGTTTACACAATCGTTTAGTGAATCTCGCTTGCCACGTGATCATTTAGTAAAATTTTACAGGATCGTTTAAAGAAAGGCGCGTGTATACGATCGCTTAGAAACTCGTTTAGAAGGCTGTCATACAGTCTCTCTTTAGTTAAACGATTAGAAGTATACTTAATGAAGCAATTCTTTACCAAATGAAAACATTTTTCTTTTTATCCTTCAGTTATGAAAACTGAACATAACCTCCCACTTCACGCACGGTTAAAGGAGAAACTGCCTACAATTATCGTGTAATTGTTTTCATTCTAAATCAATATAATAATTAACTTATCATATTATACTTATAACCTATAGTTTTAATATCACATCATATGTAACATTTAAACCATAGTCCTTTTCTCCTTTATTCAATATAAATCATATTTATATCAAATTCCTCCAATTAATGTATCTCATACATCATGTCAACTATATCACATATAATTGAACCAGTTTAATTATATCATATATAATCAAACTCCCTCTTGTCAATTTGAACATTTCAAACTGACTCAAAAACTGATTCTCAACTTGAATCCATTGAGATACCAAGGGGACCATATGGACCTCTAGCTTGACGCTTCAACAGTATGTGAATAGCTGACTAAACACTTTAGTCACGAGATCCACCATCTGTTAACTATCGGGCAATCCACTAAAGATCGATAGTTGCACTCTTCTCACAATAGATATATTTCTGTGTCCATCGAATATAACTAGTCAACGTACGATAACCCTTCATAGATGCTCGTAAGTAAGATGGGCCAATTTATCGTTTTGCCCCTGTAGTTACATCTAACTCCTTAAGTACCACTGATCCCTCTAATGAACAATACATCATAGTCCTACTATGAGTGGACACCTCTCGGGCCATGAGAAGGTGTGTGGCGCCACATCGTTCAAGCCCCGAAATCAGACCTTAAGGAAGCAATCTATCTACTTACCTCTACTTTGGGGAAGGAGTGAATTCCATCTTGTGTAGCTAAGTTCCCAGCTCCCCAATCAGACGAATCCCCAAAGTGGTAGGTTTGAGTCGACAATCTGGCCACTTGCACCCATGCAAACCAAAGGACCGCCCTCATAGGCAGGAGTTCCCAACTCACTCAAGATTAAGGTCATGTTACCTATGGTCATCCTAGTGAAATGAAAGTCTCTGTCATGAACGACATTATATAACGACACTAAACACTTCGTGGTCCGGTCTTATACAAACTTCTTTGTATAGGACACCCCCACTCGCATGTCTCCACATGAATGATCAGGATCAGACCATCTGTAGCACGTCACAACACTTGTAGCTATCTACAAAGCTGTTCGTATCCGTAGTGCCACCAGGATAAGGTTTCCCTCCTATATCCATATACTACAGACCATTTAGGTTATCACTTAAGGCATGATTCACTTGTATGTCTCCACATACATGCTTAAGTTACAACGACAACCAGGGATCTTAGTTTATTGGTTTGTGGTAAATGCAAATAAAATATCTCTTATTTCATAGACAATAGTGAAGAAAATATCTTCTATTATTACATCACAAGCATTTGTTCATGTAGGTTTTTACAAACTACAGGAGCCTGCGAGAGTTTAGGGCATCAGCCCCAACAATCTCCCACTTGTCCTAAAACGAGTGGGTGTACAAGATAACTACAAATAAAAAACAATAAACTAGGGCACTAAGGCACAGTACAAAAATCTCCCACTTGCCCTAGTCCAGCCGCGGGCGGTCCCGTAGACCCATGCTCTAAAGGTGACCCTAAAAAACTGTAGCCGTGAGAGCCTTCATAAACGAGTCAACAATGTTTTGCTCCAAAGTGATCCTTGTGACTATCACGTTCACTCGATGCACTATTTTGCGGATGAGATGATACCTCCACCTTATATGTTTGTCGCGCTTGTGACTCTTAGGCTCCTTGGAGTTTGCCACAACACACTATTATCACAATAAAGGTTGATGGGCCTAGCATGTCTGGAACAACTTCCAGATCAGTCAGGAACTTCCTAAGCCAAACGACCTCCTTAGTAGCATCACAAGCTACTACATACTCGGCCTGCATTGTGGAATTGGTGATGCACCCTTGCTTAGTAATTCTCCATACTACAACTCCTCCGTTAAGAGTGAACACTGAGCCTTAAGTGGATTTTCGAGAATCCTTATCAATTTGGAAGTCAAAGTTCGTGTATCCAGTAAGGATCAAATCCTTAGATCCATACACGAGTATGTAGTCCCTTGTTCTCCGAAGATACTTGAGGATGTTCTTGACGGCGTCCAATGACCCTATCTTGGATTAGACTGATATCTACAGACTATCCCCAGTAGCAGATGTCCGATCTAGTACACAACATCGTATACCTCAAACTGCCAATGGCAGATGCGTAAGGGACCTGTCTCATCTCCTCAACCTCTTAAGGTGTCTTAGGACACATTTCCTTAGGCAATATCACTTCATGCCTAAAAGGCAATAGGACCATTTTAGAGTTCTGCATCGAGTACTTGAGCAACATCTTGTCAATGTATGATGCTTGAGACAGCGCTAGCACTTTGTTCTTTCGATCCCGAAAGATCTGAATACCAAGAACAAACTGAGTCTCTCCCAAATCTTTCATTTGGAAGTGGGTCACTAGCCAATTATTTACTGATGTTAGTAAACCTATAACATTCCCAATGAGTAGGATATCGTCTACATACAACACTAGGAAAACTACTGAACTATTGATGTTTTCTTGTAGACACAAGGCTCATCAATGTTTTGGTCAAAGTCGTACGATTTGATCGTAGTATCAAACTGAATGTTTCAAGATTAAGACATTTGTTTCAGCCCATAAATGGACCATTCAGTTTGAAACGTTTTGCTCTTGACCTTAGGCTGCACCATATAAATGGTCTGCTTAAGATTACCATTCAAAAAGGTAGTCTTGACGTCCATTTGTCATATCTCATAGTCATAATATGAGGCAATGGATAGGAGGATGCGAATAGACTTCAACATGGCAACAAGTGAGAAAGTCTCCGCATAGTCGACTCCCTCCACCTGGGTATAACCCTTTGCCACTAGTCTAGCCTTGAAGGTTTGCACCTTCCCATCAACACCTTCCCATACACCCTTATTCTATAACACTTATAATATAAAGATGACACATGAATATGCTTAATGCATGCCTAAATATAACTCTTATATTATATGATGCATGAGCATGCTCCTGAGTAATTTCAATCATGTAAACTACTATATCATAACTCTTATAATATAGAGATGATGCATGACCAATGCATAACCTAAGGTGAGATTTCAACTATATGGCATACTATATGACATATAATAAAACATACATCTTATGTACATTCACAAAATTAATGGACCGGGATGATTAGCCTAAAAAATGGAAATAAATTCTATCTATTACATAAAAACACCGAGCAAATCGGTTCACAAACGAACCAGGTCTTGAATCGCTCGAGTGAAGTCTTCCTTGATCGTTTAATAAATTGGGTGAGTAACCACAATCGCTTAGATACGATCGAGTACCATTAACAATGCGATGAAGCATGAGGCCACTCAATCGTTTAGTGCACTAAATTTAAACAGCGCAAGTCTAAACGATCGTCTAGACGACTACAATGTTGTGAGGCATGATTGTCTAATCGATAGAATAACAAGCGTCGAGTAACAATTACTATGCGATCGTGTAGTCAGTGACTAAGCGATGAAGATTGTTGAACTACACGATCGTTTAGTGCACGCGCATCCACCTTTCAGTCGAGTATCCCATACTCAACGATCGTTTACTCCCATCATTTACATGATTTGACCAACACTTGGTCTTCTTTTTCTTCGAAGTAATACGCAACTTCTTTCTTTGAAGCTTCATCACGAGCGACTCACATTAACTCAAACACTTTGAATTACAGACTCGATAGGACGTTAATATGCCAAAAAATGTAGAGGCCCTTACAATTAGGTCTTAAATGTAAAAGAATTCAACAACCAGAGGCAACCATCCCAGAAACTCTATTTATCCACATCCACAAACATATTTAACACTTAAAAAGAATGTAGACATGCTTACACCCACAAAGAATGTAAATTCTATTCTATACATCAATGGATTTGGAATATCAAAACATGACTCTAATACCAATTGAAGGAATTCTTATCAAAGAGAACCCATGAGCGGAAGAACGATCGATCGAAATTCATTGTGATAAAATTACAATCATTCACAAACATACAAACTAATTATGCATCTCAAAACAAATTACAGCATGCTTTAGTAAATAAATACAAAAGGAACGAGAGACATGCCTTTGAAGAACCCTTCTTCTAAAGACCTTTCGCTCTCGTGAAGACTTGGACCAGCAAGCTCTCATTATTGCTACGATCGTCTAGTCAATCTCTTGTTGTCGCTTAGATCACAAACAGTCTTCTCCATGAACAAGTAACCTCTCGGACACACCACTCGGCAACCTCAGTATTCTCGGAGTGAGAATCTAGGAGGTGTGGACTCTGTTGGATTTGATAAAGGGTTGGAGAAAACAACAATCGAACTATACAACCAAGCAAGTGGGAGAGTGAACTGTCTATCGTATAGACTTTGTGCTTGATCGTTTAGTAAAACTCAGCATGTACACGATCATTTAGAAAAAACAGGCTTGATCGTTTACACGATTGTTTAGTGAATCTCGCTTGCCACACGATCATTTAATAAAATTTTACAGGATCGTTTAGAGAAAGGCGCGTGTATACAATCGTTTAGAAACTCGTTTAGAAGGTTGTCATACAGTCTCTCTTTAGTTAAACGATTAGAAGTATACTTAATGAAGCGATTCTTAAACTCTTTAGTTGTGAGATCCACCATCCGTTAACTGCCAAGCACTCCACTAAAGACCGACAGCTGCAGTCTTCGCACTACAGATATATTTATGTGTCCATCGGATATAATCAGTCAACAGTACGATAACCCTTCACAGATGCTCGTAAGTACAGTTGGGCCAATTTGTCGTTTTTCCCCTGTAGTTGCATCTAACTTCTTACGTACCACTGATCCCTCTAATGAATAATACATCATGGTTCTACTATGGGTGGATACCTCTCAGGCTATGAGAAGGTGTGCGGTGTCACATCGTTCAAGCCCCAGAATCAGTCCTTAAGGGAGCAATCTATCTACTTACCCTTGCTTCAGGGAAGGAGTGAATTCTATCTTGTGTAGTTGAGTTCCAGCTCCTCAATCAGACGAATCCTCAAAGTGGTAGGTTTGAGTCGGAAATCTGGCCACTCACACCCATGCAAATCAAAGGACTGCCCTCATAGGTAGGAATTTCCAACTCACTCGGGATTAAGGTCATGTTACCTATGGTCATCCTAGTGAAATGAAAGTCTCTGTCATGAACGGCGTTATATAACGAGACTAAACACTTCATGGTCCGGTCTTATATAAACTCCTTTGTATAGGATATCCTGCTCGCATGTCTTCACATGAATGATCAGGATCAGACCATCTATAGCACGCCACAATACTTGTAACTATCTACAAAGCGGGTCATATCCGTAATGTCACCAGGATAAGGTTTCCCTCCTATATCCATATACTACAAACTATTTAGGTTATCACTTAAGGCATGATCCACTTGTATGTCTCCACATATATGCTTAAGTTACAACGACAACCAAGAACTTAATTTATTGATTTGTGGTAAATGCAAATAAAATATTTCATATTTCATAGAAAAAAATGAAGAAAATATCTCATATTATTACATCACAAGCGTTTGTTCATACATGTGTTTACAAGCTATAGGACCCTACGAGAGTTTAGGGCATCAACCCAAACATAAGATACATTTAATCATAAATACTCATCAATCATATTAATGACTTTTATGAAGTCAGATTTATACTTTCAATCACAATTCTACTTGGATCAAAGAAAGTCCAACATTGGTCGATTATTTAATAAAGTTTTAATGACACACCTCCATGAAAAGCAAGGTTTTTTTACAATCAATTATAATTTAACTCTAACTGTTAGAGAATTACCTGTAACTATTATTTAAAAGCCAAACAAATATATCCTATTTAGAAGAATATGATCTTTCTTTCTTTCTAGATTCAAAAAACTTTACTCTCTCAATTTAGTACGCAAATGTGTTAACCTTTAACACATAAATGCATTTATTTGAAGTTGTACATATCTTCAAAACAACTTTTGAAAACATGCCTAATCACTAAAAACATTCATAAGCTATGAAATTTTTAGTAATAAAGTATGAAGAAATGAATTTCTCTTATGGTGATAAAAGCACCATATTCAGCATAAATAAACAACATTTTAAATTAACACACAAAAATGTATTTATTTAAAGCTGAACATATTTTCAAAAATAATTTTTTAAAACATGCCTTATTACTAAAACCATTCATACTCTATGAAATATTTAGTAATAAAGATTGGAGAAATCAAATTTCTCTTATGGTGATAAAAGCACCGTATTCAGCATAAATAAATAATATTTGAATGCCTCACATTACTTTAACTGAGATCAACTCCCCGTTGCCAAATAGTATAACTATTCCACTAAATTAAATATTTTTCAAGATTTAAAATCTAATTGTAATGAATAAAAATTATGATAGTGAATCAATATTCAACAATCAAGGTACGAATATATATCCTCCACCAAGAATTCAGTAAATTAAATTTACTTGTTCTTATTGTTCTTCTCTTTGAGGTATTTCTAAAAATTTCTCATTGTCTGACATCCTAAACTGATTAAGAAACATTTTCTTTATTAGCTCTAGTCATAATAATTTTTGTGGATACCAATAATACTTAACTTTGTAGGTTATTTAGCTTCCCATGACTCCAACATACAATATGTTTTGTTATGACTTTATTTTATTGTCCATATACATCATATGTTATCTAGATAATAAAAGTTAGCTATCACTGCAAAAGTTATTCATAAACACTTCATGAATTGACAACCGTTTTTTTTTTTTTAGAACATTTCTCAAATAGAAGACAAAATTACACTACTACTATGTGTTGATGACATTTTTTAAAGTAACATATTTATCAAAACTTTGACTTATATCGGTAATTAAAACTCTTGAGAGAAAAAACAAAACTTTAAATTATATAAAACATGTTAATTGACTATATGCAAATTAATATCCATTCTAATTCAGCATAGAAATAAAAAAATGAACTCAACAAATTTAATTTGAATTCCATTCATATTAATTCAAAATTTCTATTGCTATGATACTCTAGTGAGTTAGAATAAAAGCCACCATAGGGCAGTCGGTTACTCCTTCACTGGATTGAGACATTCTCAACCAAATATTACACCAGAATAACTCTTATTCTTATACTATTTAGTTACCATATTTTGGTTAAGAAACCATTAACTTGTTTGACAATTTCTTGTAAGTGTAGCCCTTCATTTTAAACTTTAGAGTTTCACCCCAATGAGCCAACCATAGGGAAAAAACAATTGAGGCAAAAACTAAAGCAATCCTATTCATTTCTAGAGTTTAAGTAAAATTTCATGTAAATATCATCCATAGGGGGACACAAGCAAAGGTGTCTTGAGACCAAGCATAAAAATTTACTACAAATCAGTGAAGGAGACCGTGGGATGTGTTGACACGCTTCCCTCTTCCACTTACTATAGACACTATCACCATTCACCTTGGTATTGACCTATGCAAACACCATCCATAAGGGGACACAAGCAAAGGTATCTCAAGGCGGAGCATAGATCTTGTAACGACCCGACTTTCTAGCACTTATACTAGGCCGTTACTTCATACATGCATAAACCTCAAAACGACTTTATCATAAATTTTAACTAAATCAAACGAATTTATTTACATAAATACTTTTGTAACATCCAAATAGCTAAAAATCTTTCCAAATAAATTTCATGAAGTCTAATGAATAAAACAAAAATCAACCATGAAACTCTAAATTCTCACATCAAGACTGGAATTTAAAACACTAAAACATGAAAACATGAGTGGAAGCATTTCTTTGATCCCAATGGTACGGTCACAGATTCCTTCTATCACTCGTCGGTACGTCCTTGCTCTTACTTGAAAAACATAACATAAGAAAGGATGAGTATAAAATACTTAGTAAGTAACCCCATTACCGAGGTCAAGCTAAGCATTTATGTCCAATAAATGCAACAAGAACTGAACTTTATACTAGTAGAACCTGAAGATTTCTCTTACTAGATTCACTCTTTTATCTTTCCTTCTATGCGTGCACCACTTCCACACACATTAGGTCTGATGCATATCTCTTTCATATACATTGAACCCTTTAGGAATGCATCACTTTTATACACCCAAAGTCTTCCCTATGAATGTAAGGATATGCACCTCTTTCATACACATAGTTATGTATACACTTCTTTCTATACACATAACCTACTAAGTGTGCACCTCTTTCGTACACCTCAGGCTTCTTTGGTTATGTTGGGTTGTGCACCTCTTTTGTACACATGATTATGTATACAACTCTTTCGTATACACATAACCGACTGAGTTTGCACCTCTTTCGTACACCTCAGGCCTCTTTGGTTATGTCGGGTTGTGCACTTCTTTCGTACAAATGATTATGTATACACCTCTTTCGTATACACATAACCGAATGAGGGTGCACCTCTCTCGTACACTCCAGACTCCTCTAGGTATGTATCACTTTCATACATACGAATCCTAGCACATCTCTTCATGCACTAGAGCCTCTGAGCCTGCACCACTTTTGTGCAGTCAAATGTTGTGGAAAGGAAAAGAGATCACATCCAAATTCATAATTTCATGTCACATCCACATATGCATGAGTCTTACATAAAATCTTATAAATAATGTCATGCTAATCAGTCGTGACAAGCATGCATAATCTCATATTAATGAATCGACCCTAGTGTATCACTTTCATGCATTATACTCCTTAAAGATATGTGCATAATAAATCATTCATAAGTTCATAATAAATCACATGGCTTACATTTATAGTTTCAAAATAAATCACATGAAAATTTGTACATCAACATCTTTCTAGTTTTCGCCTGGCGCTATGGCATTCCAACAGTAGTGTCACTTACGTCAGAATTTAGGCCCATGCTCAATCGCCCTTTTAATACCTCATAAAATTCTAAATCATGTTTATACATAAAACATGCTTCAAACATAATTATCACATGCTCATGTAACCTCCCTAATCAATAGTCATGATACATATAATCTCAGAACCAATTATTCTTAATTTTATCGCTCGGCACGAAGTCAGTTCCAGTAGTAAGATTACTTACCACGAATCGAAATTTCCAAAATAAACCAAATAAATAGGCTTCAACAAACCAAATCTTAAATTAAGCCCCTAAGACAAAACACAACACAAAATCTCAACCTTTGAAGCCAAACCCAGAACATACGACATTTAACCCAATAATTCCCAACCAAAAATGCTCGAGAATAGTCACAAGGATTGGAATCTTACCCAAAAGTCGTCAAAGATGAAACAACACCACAAAACAGCCGCTACTTCCCTCAAAAAGATCCACTTAAACCTTTCAATAGCAAGAGGAACACAAAGTTAAACCCAAACCCAAAGTGGGTCGTTCAAGATATAAGCCACAAATTAGGCCAACAAGCCCAAACCTTATCGCCACCTCAAGAGTTTCTAGCGACGCAAGCAACTGATGGTGAATAGCAAGAAGAGAACATGGGCGGTGTTGGGGTTGATGCCCTAAATCTCGTAGGGTCCTGTAGTTTGTAAACACATGTATGAATAAACTTTTGTGATGTAATAATATGAGATATTTTATTCACTACTGTCTATGAAATATGAGATATTTTAGATATTTTATTCACTATTGTGTATGAAATATGAGATATTTTAGATATTTTATTCACTACTGTCTATGAAATATGAGATATTTTAGTTGCATAACCCCAAACCAATAAACTAAGATCTTTGGTTATCGTTGTAACTTAAGCATGTATGTGGAGACATATAAGTGGATCGTGCCTTAAATGATAACTTAAATGGTCTATAGTATATGGATAAAGGAGGGAAACCTTATCCTGGTGACACTACGGATACGGCCCGCTTTGTAGATGTTACAAGTGTTGTAAAGTGCTATAAATGATCTGATCCTGGTCATTTAAGTGAAGACATGTGAGAGGGGGTATTCTATACAATGGAGTTTGTATAAGATTAGACCACAAAATGTTTAGTCTCATTATATAATGTCGTTCATGACAGAGACTTTCATTTCACTAAACATGCGAGTGGGGGTATCCTATACAAAGGAGTTTGTATAATACCGAACCACGAAATGTTTAGTCTCGTTATATAATGTCATTCATGATAGAGACTTTCATTTCACTAGGATGACCATAGGTAACATAACCTTAATCTTGAGTGAGTTGGGAACTCCTGCTTATGAGGACGGTCCTTTGATTTGCAAGGGTGCGAGTGGCCAGATTGCCGACTCAAAAATACCACTTTGGGGATTCGTCTGATTAAGGAGCTAGGAACTCAGCTACACAAGACGGAATTCAGTCCTTCCCCAAAGTAGGGGTAAGTAGATAAATTGCTCCCTTAAGGGCTGATTCCAGGGCTTGAACAATGTGGTGCCACGCTTTCTCATGGCCTGAGAAGTATTCACTCATAGTGAGACTATGATATATTGTTCATTAGAGGAATCAGTGGTACTTAAGGAGTTAAATGTAACTACAGGGGCAAAATGGTAAATTGGCCCAACTGTACTTACGAGCACTTTGTGAAGGTTCATCATACTATTGATTGGTTATATCCAATACACACAGAAATAAATCTATAGTGCGAAGAGTGCAGCTATCGGTCTTTAGTATTCGCCCGACAATTAACAGATGATGGATATCGTGATTAAAGAGTTTAGTCAGTTATTCACGCACCGTTGGAGCTTCAAGATATATGTCCATAAAGTCCCCTTGGTAGCTCAATGGATTCATGTTGAGAATAGTTTTTGGGTTAGTTTGAATTGTTCAAATTAACATGAGAAAATTTGATTGTATATGATATAATTAAATTGATTCAATTATATGTGATATAATTGATTTGATGTATTAGATACATTAATCGAATGAACTAATCTGAATATGATTTATATTAAATGTCATAAAGAAGAAAAAGAACTATGGTTTAAATATTACATATGATGTGATATTAAAACTATATGTTATAAATATAATATGGTAAATTAGTTATTATATTTATTTATAATAAAACAATTATAAGATAATTGTTGGTGGTTGGTTATTTTTTCTCCATTAACCGATTGAGTGGGAGGTTTTTTATTAGTTTTAATAATTGATGAATAAAAGGAAAAATTGTTTCATTTTTTGGAATAAGAATTCACACCGATCGGGTAAAAGAAAAGTTATATAATAGCCTTTAAGAGAGTAAACGACCAAGCTCCTCGTTACTAGACGATAGCTCCTCATTTTCTAAACGATCGAGTATCCAACTCTATGCGATAGAGGTTTCCCATTCTCCCACTTACTCGATCCTTCACTTCCTCCTTCCTTCTACCAAATCCACACAGAGCCAACACCTTCTAAATTCTCATGCCGAGAATACCAAGGTAACCTCTTGGTAGTGTCGAATTTACTGTTAGAGGGTTGAGGATCGAGTATTACTTGATTGTGTTTGAAGATCTGACAGTTCGTGATTTGCACTGGTTGTTCGTTGTGTTCACGCGCTTGATCGAGTTTGCTTGGACGTTGGACTAGTGTTGATTGAAGGAATACTCAAAGAAGAGTTCTTCAAAGGTATGTCACTCGATTCCCATTGTATTTAACTTGAAAGCATGTTGTAATTTACTCGATGATGCATAACTATTCTTGTTTGTTTGTAAATGCTTTGTTCTTTCACAATGGGTTTGGAACGATATGCTTCTGCTCAACGGTTCTCTTGTTTAAGAGTTTCTTCAATTTATATCAGAGCCAGGTTGTTCTGATATTCCAATTTCCATTGATGTATTGAATTGCATTTATAATTTTGGTGGGTTTTAGCATATCTACATTGTGTTTAAGTGCTTGATGTATTTGTGGATGTGAATTGATGGATGTTTCTGGGATGATTGCCTCTGTTTACTGCTTTCTTTACATTTCAAAGTTAATTTGTAAGGGCCCCTATGTTTTTGGGCATTATTAACTTACTATCGAGTCTGTATTTAAAGTGTTTGGAGTGTTTTGAGTCGTTCGTGATGAAGCTTCTGATGGAACATAAAGAACGCATGCACAGCGGAAGCGATGAAATTGACAACATTATAATTGCAATAAAAACAAGAATAAGCATGCAAAAGGGATAGGAAATTCAATATTTGAAGACGCCACCGCAATCTTCCTCTCCCGAGCTCGATCGACACCATCAACGGTAAATCCTGCTATTCTTCGGTTGAAAAACACAGTTGTAGGACCGATATGTTAGTAACAATAAGGGAATTTCACTATAGAAAGAAGGAGAGTAAAGAGAAAAGATGTGGAAGATTTTAGGTTAAAAGTTATGGAAGCATTAGCCTTGCAAAATTCAAAAACAAGGCCTTTTGTAGAGAAAATACATGCAAAATCTCATTTTTCATATCTTCCACCTCAAACTCCATTAGCATGTAATCTCTAGGTGTCATACTTGGGAAAAGCCACTTCAATATCCACTTAGTTAGTGGAAAAATCCAACAATTGGATTTTTCCACTAACTAATATTTTTATTAACAAAATGAAATATAATTTTCAAATTTTGATAATTATTTAATTAAAACAATTTCAATTAAAAAAAATTAATATCACATATTAAATTATTTAAGGCACCTAACTTTGATTAATCACATTAATCAAGTTTTAAAAAAAAATACTTTCATGTTAATGATCAAGTATACTATCAAAAATAATTAATTAATTAATTAATTTTGTAAATTATATCTCATATAAAATACAATTTTCCGTTAAGACTGAATTTGAACATTTCAAATTCTCACTTCACCTAGTTCTTCAATTTTGTCCGTATTAAGCTAGCAAGAAGACCCGATGGACCTACAGATCATGGGTTCCAACGATCCGAGACTAACCGGTCAAACTCTTTAACTTAGTTAATCAACATTCGTTAACTAACAGGGTTGTCTACTATAGTCTGTAGTTGCACTCCTCTCACTGTAGATATATTATGTGTCCATTTGATATAACCGTCATCAATAAGTTGATCATTCACAAGTTATTCGTAACCTCAACTAGGTCAAATACCGAAATACCCCTGAGTTACATCTTTTCTCCTTAAGTACCACTGTCTCTCTAATGAACAATTGATTTAGGATCATAATCACTAAATCCATTCCCTCTCAAGCCAACGAGAGAATGGGGCTCCTTGTTGAAGACCCAGGACCAGCCCTTAAGGGAACAACGTTTCTACAATCCCTAAAATGGGTAGGAGTGAATTTCATTTTGAAAATTCTATGTCCCCAACCATATACCCGGTCTTATCCCTGAAATGGGAGGCATATTGAGCAACGACAACGGGCTTACCCTCATCTATGCATATCAAGGGACAATCGCAAATAAACAGGAGTTCATAGATAGCTCAGGATTCAGATCAAGTTATCTAGGTCATCAAGAAGAGAAATTAATCAGTGTTAATACGTAACAGTGATTATTTCGTAGTCTGTCTTACACAATATCGTCGTGTAGAACACCCCCGCTCACATGTCTCTACATGAACGAACTAATCACATCGTTTATGACACTTTACAACATTTGTAACAATCATAAAGTAGGTCGTATTTAATAGTATCTCCAATAATAGGTACCCAACCTAATCCAAGTACTATAGATGGTTTAGGCTATTTTACTCGAACTTGATCAATTTTATGTTTCCACATAAAGTCCAAGTATTCATGACAATAGCCAAGGCTTCGTAGTTTATTGGATTTGAGTTATTAAACAATCAACAACACTTGTCTGAATAAACTTCATATATGTTTACTGTTTACAAAACTACGAGTTTTAGGACATACAACCCAACAGCTTCAAGTCATGGAGATTCAGTTCATATCGAGGAAGAAGACCAAGGGTTGGTCAGATCGTGTAGCAACGATCGTTTAGATTTAGCTAGGCGATCGTGTAGAAAAGTTCTACTCGATCATGTAGCATTTGCTAAACGATCGCATGGCCGATGCTACGTGATCGATAAATAGTTCATTTGATCGTGTTGTATTGGCTACTTGATCGTGTAAACGGTGGGGGTAAACGATCGTTGAGTATGAGATACTCGTTGTATGGTAGACGTGCGCACTAAACGACCGAATAGGCTAGCATGCTCATCGCGTAGTCACTGGATACTCAATCACTCGGTATGTGATACTTGACGCTTGTTGCTCAATCGTTTAGATGATCATGCTTCATCAAATAGTTTTCATCTACTTGATCGTTTAGGCAGGTATTATACTCGATGCGTTGCACGATCAAGTGGCCTTCATGCTTCATCGCATAATCAAAGGCACTCGATCCATGCTACACAATCGTGGCTACTCGACCAATGTTACTCAACGATCACAAGGAAAAGCTACACGATCAGGGAGCGAGGCTTCGTCGGGGTGGTTTAAGACCTGGTTCACCTGTTTGAACTGGTTGACTCTATGGTTTATGTAATAGTTAGTTTTAATTTTCAGTTTTTGAGGCTATTCATCCCGGTCCATTAATTTTTTATGAATGTACATTTGATGTATGTTTAAATCATATGTCATAAGGTATGTCATATAGTTTTAAATCCCACCATAGGTTATGCATTTATTCATGCATCATTTATATATTATAAGAGTTATAATATAGTATCTCGCATAATTAAATTACATTAAAGCATGCTCATGCATTATATAATATAAGAGTTATAATATATGCATACATTAAGCATATCCATGCAGCATCTTTATATTATAAGTGTTATAGTATAAGGGTGTATGAAAGCATGTATACTTGGTTCATTACAATTTATATAAGAGTTATATATAGTAATGAATGAACATTACATGAGGTATGACACATAAGATAATTTATAAAAGTTATAAATACCAAGTCTATCTTAGCAATGTGGAAGGTTTTAGTTGTTTCCTTTTATAAGAGTTATAATGGAAATTAGAACTAAACTCAATAAGAAAGACATGCATGCAAACTTAGGTTTAAATCATGTTTTAAAAGAGTTTTAAAATTTATTGAGATAGACCTAAGATCATGGTTCTAATGAGATTAGAAATGTAAGTTTAATCTTTTAATCGGTTTAATAGGATTAAATTGACTAATAAAAGATTAAATATGTACTAAATCTATCTATAAGAGACCTTTTCTCTAAGGTAGATTCTGTCTAGGCTGGGGTATTTAAGCTGACGGAAATGGAACACCCCTACCTGGGAACCTACCTGGAAAGGTGAATTAGATAGATTTGTTGCATGCATGCAAATTTGATGATAGTTTGTTAAAGTGTTTAATGAGACTTGATTCGAACTTGTTTAATTATCAAAAGAAAGAGTTGTTTTTTAGCACATTAAACTCACACTTAGATAAAATCAGTAGTCGGATTATCTAAGTTAATGAATCCCTAAGTTGAACATTTAGTGGGTGGTACTTGGGGTATATGATACTTGACTTAAACCTCAACAAGTTTCTCTCTATAGTTCACACCGTGAGATCTATACTCGGCCTCGAAGCACCCTAAGAGTGTCCTCCTAAAGGATGGTGTTTGGGTAGGTCAATACCAAGGTGAATGGAAACAATGTTCATAGTAAGTAGGAGCGGTACGTGTGACAACATATCCCACGGTCTCTCTCATTAGGTTGGATAACATTTTTGTGCATCACCTCAAGACACCCTAGGAGTGTCCCCCTAAAGGATGGCAGTTTTGCACAACTCTTTATCTGATCTCTTGTAAAGGATAGGGTTGCTTTAGTCTCTTGTCCTAATCTGCTTTTTCCCTACGATGGGCGCATTAGAGCGGGACTCTAGGGCCTAAAATGAAGTTACACTTACACGAAATTGTTAAGGTTGTTAAGAAATTCTGGACCAAAAAATGGTGACTGTTAGAGTCAGTTACAAGAGTTGTTTCTGTCTAATGGTTGAGAATGTCTCATCCCAGTGAAGGGGCACTTGATCATCCCAACGGTGACTTTTGTCCTGCCTCATTGGGGCATCATTGCAAAATAGATGTCTTTTCACTAAGGGTACATTAGAACTATTTTGCTAAAACCTAAAATTGGTGTTAAAAGTTCATTTAATGCAACATAAGTCTGAATCCTTCGAAAAGTTCAAAGAGTTCAAGGCTGAAGTTGAAAACGCATTAGATAAATGGATTAAAACACTTCAATCTGATCAAGGTGGAGAGTTTTTAGATTTTGAGTTCCAAAACTATATGATAGAACATGGAATCATTTCCTAACTCTCAACACCTAGTATACCTTAGCAGAATGGTGTATCATAGAGGAGAAAAAAAGCCCTGTTGGACATGGTTCGGTCGATGATGAGTTACGCATCCTTACCGAACTCGTTTTGGGGTTTTTCAGTAAAGACTGCAACTTATACCCTCAATTGTGTTCCCTCCAAGAGTGTTACTAGAACACCTTTGGAGTTGTGGAACGGGCGTAAAGCTAGTTGCATAACTTCTACATCTGGGGTTGTCCAGCACATGTGCTTGAGGCTAATCCTAAGAAACTGGAATCACATTCAAGGTTGTGCCTATTTGTAGGCTACCTCAAAGGGACATGAGGGGGTTACTTTTATGATCCTAAGGAAAATAAGGTGTTTGTATTGACAAATGTTACCTTTCTTAAGGAGGATCATATTAGGGAGCACAGTCCAAAAAGTAAAATCGTGTTGTGTGAGCTTTCCAACGAAACTACTAAAACTTCAACAAGAGTTGTTCAAGAGCCTGCTACATAAACAAGAGTTGTTGATATGAGTTCATCTAGTAGGTTAAATCTGTTGGGGTTGATGCCCTAAAGTCTCGTGTCCTGTAGTTTGTAAACAGTATATACGAACACCTATGATTTTTAATATATGATATTTACTTCACATCTTATATTTTACTTAGTTAATTGTTTTATTTGCTTTACCACAAACCAATAAACATAAAATCCTTGGTTATCTGTATGTGACTCAAGCATGTATGTGGTGACATACAAGTGGATTATGTCTTGAGTGATAACCAAAATGGTCTGTAGTATATGGATATATGAGGGAAACCTTATCCTGGTAACGCTAGATGCAGCCCGCTTTGTGGAATGGTCACAAGTGTTGTGACTTGTCACAGATGGTCTGATCCAGATCATTCGTGTTCGGGACATGCGAGCGGGGGCATCCTATACAAAGAGTTTGTATAAGACCTGATCACGAAGTGTTAACATCTCATTATATAACACCGTTCATGACAGAGACTTCACTTCACTAGAATGACCATAGGTAACATGACCTCAATCCTGAGTGAATTGGGAACTCCTGTCATTGAGGGTGGTCCTTTGATTTGTATGGGTGCGAGTGGCCAGGTCATCGATTCAAACCTACCATTTTGGGGATTCATCTGATTTGGGAGCTGGGAACTCAGCTACACAAGATGGAATTCACTCCTTCTCCAAGGCATGGGTAAGAAGATAGATAGTTCCCTTAAGGGCTGATTCCGAGGCTTGAACGATGTGGCGCCACACACCTTCACTTGGCCTATTGCCATGCTTAAGTCTATACCCAGGTGGAGTGAGTTGACTATGTGGAGACTTTCTCACCTATTGCCATGCTTAAGTCTATATGTATCCTCCTATTCATTGCCTCATATTATGACTATAAAATATAGCAAATGGATGTCAAGACTGCCTTTCTAAATGGTAATCTCGAGGAGACCATTTATATGGTGTAACCCGAGGAATTCGTAGCCCAAGATCAAGAGCAAAAGGTTTGCAAGCTGAATCGGTCCATTTATGGATTGAAACAAGCATCTCAATCTTGGAACATAAGGTTTGATACTACGATCAAATCTCATGGATTTGACCAAAATATTGATGATCCTTATGTCTACAAGAAAATCATTAACAGTTTAGTAGTTCCTAGTGTTATATGTAGACGATATTCTACTCATTAGGAATGATGTAGGTTTACTGACTTTAGTTAAGAATTGGCTAGTGACCCAATTCCAAATAAAAGATGGGAGAGGCTCAGTTTATTCTTGGGATTCAGATATTTCGGGATCGAAAGAACAAAGTGCTAGCATTGTCTCAGGCATCGTACATTAACAAGGTATTGATCAAGTACTCGATGCAAAACTTCGAAAGGGGCCTACTGCCTTTTCGGCATGGTGTTACATTGTCTAAGGAACGGTGTCCTAAGACACCTCAAGAGGTTGAGGAAATGAGACGGGTCCCCTATGCATCTGCCATTGGCAGTTTGATGTATGCAATGTTATGTACTAGATCTGACATTTGCTACGCTGTGGAGATAGTCAGTAGATATTAGTCTAATCCAAGACAGAGTCACTAGACTGCCATCAAGAACATCCTCAAGTATCTTCGGAGAACAAAGGACTACATGCTTGTGTATGGATCTAAGGATTTGAGTCTTACTAGATACATGGACTCTGATTTTTTAGACTGATAAAGATTCTCAGAAATCCACTTCAGGATTAGTGTTCACTCTTAACGGAGGGGTTGTAGTATAATGAAGTACTAAGGAGGGGTGCATCGCTAACTCCACTATGGAGGCCGAGTATGTAGTGGCTTGTGAAGCTGCTCAGGAGGCCGTTTGGCTCAGGAAATTATCTAGAAGTTGTTCCAAACATGTCTAGGCCCATCTCCCTTTTTTGTGATAATAGTGGTGCTATGGCGAATTCCAGGGAGCCTATGAGTCACAAGTACGGCAAGCATATAGAGTGGAAATACCATCTCATCCGCGAGATTGTGCATCGAGGGGACATGATAGTCATGAAGATAGCTACGAAGCACAACTTTGTTGATCTGTTTACGAAGGCTATCACGGCTACAGTGTTTGAGGGTCACCTACAAAGCATGGGTCTTCGGGACCAACCACGGCTGGACTAAGACAATTGGGAGATTTTGTACTAGGCCTTAGTGCCCTAGTGTATTTTTTTGTATTTGTACTTATCTTGTGCACCCCACTAGCTTTAGGACAAGTGGGAGATTGTTAGGGTTGATGCCCTAAATCTCATAGGGTCCTGTAGTTTGTAAACACATGTATGAATAAACTTTTGTGATGTAATAATATGAGATATTTTATTCAACACTGTCTATGAAATATGAGATATTTTAGTTTCATTAACCACAAACCAATAAACTAAAATCCCTGGTTATCGTTGTAACTTAAGCATGTATGTGGAGACAAACAAGTGGATCGTGCCTTAAGTGATAACCTAAATGGTCTTTAGTATATGGATAAAGGAGGGAAACCTTATCTTGGTGACACTACGAATAAGGTCCGCTTTGTAGATGTTACAAGTGTTGTAAAGTGCTACAAATGATTTGATCCTGGTCATTCATGTGGAGACATGCGAGCAGGGGTATCCTATACAAAGGAGTTTATATAAGACCGGACCACAAAATGTTTAGTTTTTTTATATAATGTCATTCATGACAGAGACTTTCATTTCACTAGGATGACCATAGGTAACATGACCTTAATCCTGAGTGAGTTGGGAACTCCTGCCTATGAGGACGGTCTTTTGATTTGCATGGGTGCAAGTGGCCAGATCACCGACTCAAACCTACCACTTTGGAGATTCGTCTGATTAGGGAACTGTGAACTCAACTACACAAGACAGAATTCAGTCCTTCCCCGAAGCAGGGGTAAGAAGATAAATTGCTCCCTTAAGGATTGGTTTCGGGGCTTGAACAATGTGGCGCCACACTTTCTCATGGTCCAAGAAGTGTTCACTCATAGTGGGACTATGATGTATTGTTCATTAAAGGAATCAGTGGTACTTAAGGAGTTAGATGTAACTACATGGGCAAAACGGTAAATTGGCCCAGCTGTACTTACGAATAATTTGTGAAGGGTCATCGTACTCTTGGTTATATCCAATAGACACAGAAATAAATCTGTAGTGCGAAGAGTGCAGCTGTCGGTCTTTAGTGGAATGCCCGGTAGTAAACGAATGATGGATATCATGATTAAAGAGTTTAGTCAGTAATTCACATACCGTTGGAGCTTCAAGCTACCGGTCTATAAGGTCCCCTTGGTAGCTCAATGGATTCATGTTGAGAATCAGTTTTTGGATTATTTTGAATTGTTCAAATTAACATGAGGTAATTTGATTATATATGATATAGTTAAATTGATTCAATTATATGTACTATAATTGATTTAATGTATTAGATACATTAATCGGAGGAATTAATATAAATATGATTTATATTAAATGTCATAAAGGAGTAAAAGAACTATGGTTTAAATATTACATATGATGTGATATTAAAAATATAGGTTATAGATATAATATGATAAATTAGTTATTACATTTTTTTATACTAAAAAAATTATTAGATAATTGTTGGTGGGTGGTTATTTTTTCTTTATTAACCGATTGATTGGGAAGTTTTTTATTAGTTTTAATAACTGGTGAATAAAAGGAAAAAATTGTTTCATTTTTTGGAATAAGCATTCACACCGATCAGGTAAAAGAAAAGTTATACGATAGCCTTGGAGAGAGTAAACGACCAAGCTCCTCGTTACTAGACGATAGCTTCTCGTTTGCTAAACGATCGAGTATTACTCTACCAAATCCACACAGAGCCGACACCTCATGGATTCTCACATCAAGAATACCAAGGTAACCTCTTGGTGGTGTCGAGTTTGTTGTTCGATGGTCGAGGATCGAGTATTTCTCGATTGTGTTTGAGGATCTGACAATTCGTGATTTGCACTGGTTGTTTGTTGTGTTCGTGCGCTTGATCGAGTGTGCTTAGACGCTGGACTAATGTTGATCGAATACTCAAAGAAGAGTTCTTCAAAGTTATGTCACACGATTCCCTTTGTATTTAACTTAAAAGCATGTTGTAATTTACTCGATGATGCATAACTGTTCTTGTTTATTTGTAAATGTTTTGTTCTTTCACAAAATAATCTGCTTCCGCTTAATGATTTTCTTGTTTAAGAGTTCCTCCAGGCGACGCAGCTAGCTTCGGCTAGAAAGGACGGGTGGCTCTGCTGGCTTCAGATCTGGGCAGCGGTGCGGAACCCACGAATGGCGACTCCACTCGGTGGCTGGGAACTCGAAGTCGAGCAGAGCGGAGGCATCGCGGTTGGAGTAGAAGGTCGTGGCTGGCGGCAGCATGAAGGGGAGGGACGACGAGGCATGGGTTTCAGCGCACGGGTCTATGACTGGAGAAGGCATGAAGCGAACGGCTGGTGGTTACGTCTGGGGTACATGGTTTGACTCTAAGGTGTAGAAAGAGTCAAGTTCGTAGTGATATACCCAAAAGGAGCTTGGGAAGTGGATGTAGGCCGGTTATGGTGAACCATTATAGAATTCTTTGTATCAAATTCTCTATCTCTCTCCTATTTAATTTTGTAATTAATTTGTTATTATATTTTATTGCTTGAAACTAATTGCATTTTGTTCTTGAAGTTAATTGTTTATATTTGTATATTTTGATTACTAGTATTTAAATTTCTATATTTATTATCAATCCTGTCATTAGAATCAATTTTGGGGCTTTATAGTATACTATTAACTTCTTGATTATTTTGGATTGAATTTATTTGCATGAATTTATTATTTAAATTACTTGTTAGCAAAAAGTTTGTTAATTTGTTTAATTGGGCCCACATTAGGAAAAAGTTTTCATTAAGTTTAATAAACTCTATTCACCCTCCTCTAGGGTTGCCATATCGATTCTACATTTAAGCTGATGTAAACGGAACACCCTTACCTGGGAACAGACCTAGAAGGTGAATTAGACAACAATGTTATAAGCATGCAATAAATGATTAGGTTTATTAAAGTGTTTAATAAACAAAAATCATATATTGTTAAACTATCCAATATAAGAGTTATATTGAGTCAATTTAACAATCCACTTAGATAAATTTCTTAGCCTAATTTACCTAAGTAGTGAATCCTGATTTGTAAAATACTCAGTGGGAGGAAAATGATGTATACAATACTTCAATTTCCATTTCACGATTCTCCCTGAATAATTCACATCGTGAGATCTGTAACATCCCGAATTTTAAAGAAAATTTAAGTTAATTATCTCAAATTGTTGAGTTTTAGTTTTTGCAATCTTTAGAATTTAGAATCAAATTGTTACAGTTGAAGAAGTTTTATTGGTTAATGTAGATTCTTTGAGTAGAGTTTTAAATTAATTGGAAGGGATAATTGAATTATTTGGATAAGAAATTTTGAGTTTTTGTGAAATTTGAAAGGGAAAAGAGAAATTATGGTTTTAAAATTTTACCCTCTTTAATTTTGGAATTTGGATCCAAAATTTAAGTAAAGAATTAGGATAAGATAATTGGTTTATTTGGAAGTTATTAAATCAAGTATTTAAAAAGATTTGTAAATTTGAATTTAAGTTAATGTCAAAAGTGAGATGCTATTTGGGGAAAATTGTTTCAAATTCAGAGTTTGGTTTTGTTTTTAAAAGAGGGAAAGAGAATGAAGATTTAAAATATATATATATATATATATATATATATATATATATCTACGCATTTACAATTATGTGGGTTTTAAATAATAAAATAAAATAAAATAAAATATAAACTAAAGTTATATTTTATTTTATTTTAAGTTATTATTATTTTTTATAAAACAAGAGTAGAACCCCCTCTTTAGGGAAGTTGCACGCGTGACCCCCCCCCCCCCCTTCCATTTTTGCTGTTTGCCCTAGCCGCTCAATCAATTAATTAATTAAAATAAATTAATTTGAGATTAAAGGCCAAAAAGCCAACATTAAATACCTCAACCTTAGAACCTTCCTTAGACAAAGGTCCCTTATAGAAAATTATGTTATAAATTTAATCTTTTATTATTTTCAAATTAATCCTACTAAAAGGAAATGAAAAATTAATCTTATTTCTAATCTCATTAGAAATATTT
The DNA here is from genome assembly GCF_027475165.1 of Benincasa hispida. Lineage (NCBI taxonomy): Eukaryota > Viridiplantae > Streptophyta > Magnoliopsida > Cucurbitales > Cucurbitaceae > Benincasa > Benincasa hispida. Next base: position 28,383,324 of record NC_143481.1, on the reverse strand, counting down.
TGAATATAGGCTTAGGTGAAATCAATTTTAACAATTTAAAATTAATTTTAACCTATTTTTGCATGCAATTCTTGATTATAGATTTTAATTCTAATTTCACTAAACTTATAATGTTTATAAAGCTTAATTAAACAATTAAAACATATACATGCATATAATGACATACTTTAAAAATATAATAATTATATTTTTCTAAAGTAGTGTCATGCTTCATGCATCTCAAATTTTAATTACATTATACATAACAATTATATAGTAAAGTAATGAAAAAAATTAACATTCATCCATCCAAACCATACAATATATGTTGGAATGTCTTAAATTTGTTTGTTGGTGCTTCGAACAACCAAGTATGACCCTAGGGTTTAGAGTAGTGCGCTATATGAACTCTCTAACCCTAGAGGCAACGTTATGATGTAATTTTCTGAAAACATTCTCCCTAATAATACTGTTCTCCCTCTGCCCATGGACATAGCTAACACACCGTTAGTGAACCACGTATGTCTGTGTGTCGATCTTCTCTATCTCTACATTCCTTTTTGTGTTTTTTAATTGTCGATTTCGTAACAATATATAATAACTATTATAATCTAAAATGATGCATGGGCATGTTATTTATGCATGCAACCATATAATATAATAATTATATTAAATATGATGAATGGACATGCTTAATTATATCATGCAACTATATAATATAACACTTATATTAAAATAATGCATGAAATAATGTTAATCCTATGGTGGGATTTTGATACTATATGGCATATGATATGCTATATAATTAAATTAAAACATACATCTCATGTACAAAATAATAAAAGCAACTAGGCATGGTAGACCGAAAAACCGACCCGACCAACCCAAACCAACCGAAATCAAGTTGGACGGTCGAAAATCGATGAACTACGATCGGTGTTGATTTATGTTTTTTTTAACTGATGTGAAAGTCGGTCGGTTCAATGTTTAGTTGAGTCTCGACCCGACCCAACTAATTTATTATTTAAAAAGAAACTAATAGGGTGTGCGTGGTATAAATTCTAGGGTAGGGTTCATCTTCAGCGATTTCCTTGCAGTCGTCCGTGTCCGTCTGGCGTCCATCCAATCGTTGTAGCCTAGCCTATGGACAGTCATCCGTCCATCGATCTTAAGTCGTCTGTCCAACGTTGCAGGTGTAGCCCGGCTCCATCGTTCACTGTCCCCTTGGTAAGGCTACGTTCACCGTCCCATCATTCAGCATTCATCTTTCACTGTCCCCTCGTTCACTCTTCAGCCGTCAACAGTCAGCCTAACCTCGGTAAGGCTGAAATACTTGAGTTTTTGTTACTTTGAGACTTGAGTTTTTGTAAGACTAAAATACTAAATAATAAATCAATTTTATTACTTTGAGTTTTTGTAAGACTGAAATAGTTGGGTCTAAAATTATTCTGTGAAATTGTGAATTGTGTGATACTGACAATATATGGTGCGGTTCATCTACATGGATTCAAGGGATATGGAGTTTGATGGAACTGCAACTGATACTTCAAAAAATGAACAAGATGCAGAAACAGATGCCAATACAAATATTGTTAATGTTGATTCAGCAAATGAGGCAACAGATGTTCCAAATCCACCAAAAAGAAGGAAGAACGTGAAAAAATCCATAGTTTGGGATCATTTTAAGAGGCTAAAAGGTGATTCTAAAGACCCCTATGCTCAATGTAAATACTATGGAGTTGTCTATGCATGTCATTCTAAACATAATGGTATTGGGACTATGAAGAATCATTCGAAAAATTGTAAAAAAATACCTTTACCAGAAAAAGAGAGATCCAACCCAAATGACATTAGCTTTCAAAACTAAAGACAAAGACAATGTTGGGGATAATACTTCACAACTTGTATGTGAGTCATATAGTTTAGAGTGTTGTCGGGAAGCATTGGTTGAAATGATAATTGTTGACGAATTTCCATTTAAGTTTATGGAGGGTAAAGGATTTAAGAAATTTGTCGATAGATTAACATGTGCAAGTCAACCTAGATTTGTTGTTCTGTCTCGGTTTACTGTGGCTAGAAATGTGCTCAAGTTGTATGTTAATGAGAACAAGCATTTGAAAGACATGTTTGTGAACAAGAAGTATAGAATTTCTCTCACTACAGATTGTTGGACATCGAGACAAAATATAAATTGCATGGTACTAATTGCCCATTTCATAGATTCTGATTGGAGATTACATAAAAAGATACTTAGTTTTTGTCCAATTGAGAATCATAAAGGTGACATGCATTTCTGCATGTCATCAATTAACATGTGCAAGTCAACCTAGATTTGTTGTTCTGTCTCGGTTTACTGTGGCTAGAAATGTGTTTAAGTTGTATGTTAATGAGAAAAAGTGTTTGAAAGACATGTTGCGAATAAGAAGTATAGAGTTTCTCTCATTACAGATTATTGGACATCGGGATAAAATATAAATTACATGGTACTAACTGCCCATTTCATAGATTCTGATTGGAGATTACATACAAGGATACTTAGTTTTTGTCCAATTGAGAATCATAAAGGTGATACTATTGGTAAATGAAGGATCTCTTACCGAAGAGTTCCATGAGCGCGTTCGGATCGCTCCAATTTCACAGTGACCGAAATACAATAATATACATTCAAACGTACAGTTATGCAAATAAATAGTAATTATCAGCATGCTATGAACAAGATATAACAAGGGAGAGAGTTTTCATACCGTTAAAGACAGTCTTCAAACTTCGAAACTCAAAGCAGCGGAAACCTCCACCCGATCGTCAACGCAGCAGCACGTACAACTGCAAACTCACGACCGCATTGCGGACGACACCACCAGAAAAGAGCCCTAGATATTCTCGGAGTAAGAACCCAAAGCGTGATCTTTGGTGAATTTGGTAGAGGAAGGAGGAAGCACGGATTGTGTAGACGATAAGCAAGTGGGAGGGGAAAAGGCGCTATCATATAGCAAAATGCTTATCGTTTAGGAGAAGCTACATAATCGTGTAGGTTTTACTGAGCGATCGTTTAGGAAATGGTATATGATCGTTTAGCAAACTTGAGACACACTACGATCGTTTAAGGAAGCTATCCGATCGTGTAGGAACTAGTGTGCGATCGTTTAGGCGCGAGGTGGACGATCGTTTAGGCGAAGAGTGACTATCGTATCGGCTTTCGAAATACGTAAACGATCGTTTACTATTCACCAGCGCGCTTCTCTTTTTCTTTTTGGATGGGCTATTCAAAATGAAAACCATTTTCATTTTAATTCATCGGTACAATGCTGCCCCACTAACCCACGTCCGAACGTGAAAAATTGGCTTAATTATCATATAATTAACTAATTAATTAATAATAAATATAATCATATTATATTTTTATCCTATAGTTTGATATCACATATCTACTATAATATTTTATCCTCTACTTGATATAAATCATATTTATATCAAATTTCCTCCAAAATAATGTATCTCATACATTTAGCCAATTATATCATATATAATTAAGTAGTCCAATTATATCATATATAATTGAACTTCCTCTTGTCAATTTGAACATTTCAAATTAACCCAAACACTGGTTCTCGACTTTATCCAAGCTACCCAGGGGACCTAATGGACCTGTGGCTCGAAGCTCCAACGGTCCGTGAATAGCTCACTAAACTCTTTAGCCACGAGATCCACCATCCGTTAACTGTCAGACATTTCATTAAAGACCAACAGCTAAACTCTTCTTACTACAGATATATTTCTGTATCCATCAAATATAACCAATCATGAGTACAATGACTCTTCACATATGCTCGTAAGTATAGCTGGGCCAAATTACTGTTTTGCCCCTGTAGTTACATCTCACTCCTAAGTACCACTGATTCCTCTAATGAATAATATAACATAGTCAAACTATGTGTGAACACCTCTCGGGCCAAGAGAAGGTGAGTGGCGCCACATCGTTCAAGTCCTGGAATCAACCCTTAAGGGAGCTATCTATCTACTTACCCCTGCTCCGAGGAATGAGTGAATTCCATCTTGTGTAGCTGAGTTCCCAGCTCCCAAATCAGATGAATCCCCAAAATGGTAGGTTTGAATTGGCGACCTGGCCACTCGCACTCTCAAAGAACCGCCCTCAATGGCAGGAGTTCCCAACTCACTCAAAATTAAGGTCATGTTACCTATGGTCATCCTAGTGAAGTAAAGTCTCTGTCATGAACAGTGTTATATAACGATACGTTAACACTTCGTGGTCAGGTCTTATACAAACTCTTTGTTTAGGAAGCCCCTGCTCGCATGTCCCTAACACGAATGATCAGGATCAGACCATCTGTGACAAGTCACAACACTTATGACCATTCCACAAAGCGGATCACATCCATAGCGTTACCAGGATAAGGTTTCCCTCCTATATCCATATACTACAGACCATTTTGGTCATCACTCAAGACATGATCCACTTGTATGTCACCACATACATGCTTGAGTCACATACAGATAACCAGGGATTTTATGTTTATTGGTTTTTGGTAAAGCAAATAAAACAAGCAACTGAGCAAAATACAAGATGTGAATTAAATATCATATATTATACAACACAAGCATTTGCAACTGTTACAAACTATAGGACACAAGACTTTAGGGCATCAACCCCAACAGTAAAACCATAGAAAAGAATTTGAAGGATTGGGGCATTGAAAGCGTAATGACTTTGACGGTTGATAATGCAAGTTCGAATGACACTACCATTGCTTATCTTCTGAAAAGATTCAATAAGGGATTATTGTTTGGTAGAGAATTTCTACATGTTCGTTGTTGTGCTCATATATTAAATCTTATAGTATGTGATGCTTTTAAGGAACATAATGATTACATTAATAGGATTCAATATGTTGTATGATTTATAAGATCTTCTCCTGCACCTTTTTTAAAATTTAAAATGTGCATTGAAATTGAAAAAATTTCTTGTAAGAGTTATGTGTGTCTTGATGTTCCCACTAGATGGAACTTCACATATTTTATGCTTGAGGCAGCTGTGAAGTTTGAAAAGGTTTTTGATAGATTAGAAGATGAAGATACTTCTTAAAAATACGATTTGTCATTAAATAAGGAAGATTGGACAAATGTTAAGATGTTGATTAGGTTTTAAAAGTCTTTTATGATGTGAATGAAAATTTCGGGCTCTTTGTACACCACTTCAGATATGGTTTTTCATCAGATTATAGTGGTTCAGAATTGTATACGTTTGGATGTTGGTAGTGCAAATGTAATGCTAGTTGGAATGGCCAATAGCATGAAGGCCAAATTTGAAAAGTATTGGGGGAACAATGAAAAAAAATAATCTATTGTTGTACATTGCTATTGTGCTAGATCCTCGAAAAAAGCTAAGGTTTGTATCTTTTTGCCTTAAAAAAATTTTGGGCCAGAGGTTGCCAAATCTATAGGAAATGTATGTAGTGGAGCAATATTGTAGACATCTCTTTCATAAGTACAGTACTCAGATTGGGAGTGGGAGTGGGAGTGGAGTAAAAGTACTACTACTACTAATACACCAATTGTCTCAGTCGCGGAGACCATGATTGATTGTGATCCAACTAAAAAGGTGGGTGAAGACTTTGTCTATGATACAATTGATATAGATTTTGAAGATGATGAGACTACACCTTTCAAAAAGGGGTCAGAGATTGATATTTATTTGTTGGAAGCCAATGTTAAGAATGAAGGTGATTTTGACATACTTCAATGGTGGAAGATGAACAGTCATCTGTTTGAGGTTCTTAGTCATATGGCTAGAGATATTTTGGCAATTCCAGTATCTACTATAGCGTATGAGTTGGCTTTTAGTGCAGGAGGACGTGTTATTGATTCATCACGTTGCTCATTGGCTCCAAAAACATTAAAGGCTCTCATTTGTACTCAAAATTGGCTACATTCTAGTCCAATAGATCTTGACGTTCAACATGACTTGGAAGAAGCTTCATTATTTGAAGAAGGTATTTATTCAATTGTTTAACTTTAAATTTTATTCATTTGTATTTTGTAGTTGTAACTTGTTAGTTTAAAATCTTAATGAGATTGTCTCTCTTCTTAATCATAATTATATAGGATTTAGAGCGGTTATGAATAATGAAAAAAAGATTCAAGACCTTCCAGATTTTGTAAAGTGACATCATTTACTAGCAATGATTTTGGTTGTATTTGACTATTTGTGACGTACTACTATTTGTGTTTTATTATAATTTGATTGTATTTGACTTTATGTTGTAATTTCTAACTAGATTGTATGTGTCATGTGACATTTGTGATGTGACGTACTATTTGTGTTTTCGTTGTATTTGATACTATTTGTGACGTACACTCTCGATTCTTATATTACTTTTGTTTTCAAATATATGTGTATTATGTGTTTCTTTAAGCAATTATGTGAAGCAAACACAGTCCTAAACAATGGACATGTTAATCATTAAATATTAAGGGTTGTCAAATCAAATCATATCAATATTTTATTTTTAATACCTCTATTCCATAACCATAAGTAATAAAATGTGAAATGGTATCTTGAATTCTGAATCACAATCACAAATTAAGAGGAAAAACTAAACATTATTGATAAGGAAGAAAAAGGAAGTTAACAAATAGTTGACTTTTGATAGTTAATTTAATTTGTATAAAAAAAATTGCTATTTATAACGATAATAATTTATAACTAAATATAACTTTTACCTAATAGCAAATAGTACTAACTACTAAGTGGTAAAATGTAAATAATTAGATATTAAATATAGCCATTTTTTAAGAATATTATTTAAAAAAGAAAGGGAAAACAGCAAATCGGTCGCCAAACCGACTGACCCACCGACCGGTCGGCCGGTCATGTTTTTGCTCAATCGACGGCCAGACCGGTTTGGTCAGATTCAAAACCAATTCTTCTCAACTTAATGTTGGTCTAGTCAAAAAACCAACCCCAACCGGCCGATGATCACCCCTAAAAGCAACTTTGGGCCAAAAATTGGCATCATAAACCAGTTCAATTAATATAACAACTATATTAATTTAATTAATTAAAATATAAATTAAATAAAAAATGAAATAAGTAAAACTACTTGAAGGAATGCTCGAAACCACCTTCACGAACTGCCTGGCGTGCGTGCGGATGAACCTCGAAGTGTAATGACGCTCGTCGGTAGTGTCGAGTGTCATTACACTGATCTCAACTTTGTTACAACTAATGCTATGCTGCCGGGAGCATAATTATGCTGATCCAAATTTAGTCACAGCGTAGCATAATGCTCAAGGCAGCAGTAACGATGCCAACCCTTCTGTGTTACAGCGTAAAGGGTAGCATAGTTATGTTGTTCGTTACACTCTACCACAGAACCTTTGTCTACTTCGATCTTCAGCTCGAGCGACACAAACTTACAGACTCGATAGCGGAATTAAAACACCCAAAACACTGGGTAATTACAACATTAATGCAGTAATGTAAGTCAATTTTTGAAAACATCCAAAGTGTAAATCCTCATACATTCAACATTTAACAGTACAAAACATAAATCCCATAAAAAAATTTAATTAAAAAAAAAACTCTGAATTGAAGTTCGAAAACAGAAAATTAGAGACTTAACCTGGCTTTGATACCAATTGAAGAAAATTTTGAATACCCATAGCGAAAGAAATCAAATGCATCAGTCTCTAATTTTTGTTTTATAGAACAATAATAATTTAGAGGCGATGAAAACATAGGATAAACAAAACCTATGCATGCTTCTACTGTGCAATTAGAGAGGAAGATATTAAGCAATACATACTTCTGAAGATCTATATCTTCATGTTTTCTCTCCACAGCACGAACTTATCCGATCTCCTCTTGATCTCCCAAAATCGACACCACAAACACAACATCAAAGAAAATGGGGATACCACCACGAGGTCTTCCAAAGTTTGTAGGCTTGTACTTAATCTTGGTAAGGGAGAGAAGAAGTACTTGAGAGAATATAGAGAGATCAAAAAACAGAGAAGAATAAGAAGTTGAGAATCACTTTCTCACTCTGTTTCACACGTTTTTGAGAGGTTGAAAGGACTGAGGAAGTTATAACTCCCTCATCTTTTAATTTCAAAATTCAAATTCAAATCATTTGAATTATAACTATAATTATAACATATATGTGTGTGTGTATATATATATATTAACTAATTTAATATATATAAATATTAAACTATATGTCATATATAACATATAACCTATAGTTTATATTATATAACATATAATATAACATATAGTTTTTATATAAATCACATTCATATAAATTAATATTTGAATCATATTCAAATAACAACCTCTCTTATCAAACTATATAGATTTAATATGAATCATATTCACATTAATTTTAACATATAGTTTCTATAGTAATCATATTCATATAATTAATATTTGAATCATATTCAAAACTTTATTTTATTCATAAACTATATAGATTCGATATGAATCATATTCATATTAATTCTATCATATAGTTTATATGAATCTAGGAAGCACAAATTCTTCTAATTGCGTAGAGAATCGATATTAGATAGGATAAGTCCAGATATGTGACAGATATATGTCTGATACATGATTTGAAGTATCTGATAAATTATTTATTTATTAATTTTCAAATACGTGAAGGGGATACGTTGGGTTTTTTATTCAAATTAAAGTCCAGCCACTTAAAAAGCCCAACCCACAACCCATTTTATTTAACGTATTTTCAGCGTATCCATATTTTAGTTTTTTAGAAATTGACATATCGCCATATCATATCCGTATCCTGTATTCGTATCTGTGTCTGTGTTTCTTATCATATTCATATAACTAATATTTTAATCACATTCAAATATTTATTTCCCTTATAAAACTACATAAATTTAATATGAATAATATTCACATTAATTTTAATATATAGTTTTCATATAATTAATATTTAAATCATATTCAAATAATTATTTCTATATAAATTTAATATAATGTATCAACATACATTATACTTTATAATGTATCAATATATATTATTTACTTGTATCTTATACAATTAATGTCTTTTAATTGATTTGAACAAATCAAATTAAACCAAAAATTAATTTGATTCTCATTAGTCCTTATTGAGCTAACGAGGGGACCTTATAAACCTATAGACTGAAGCTCTAATGATACTTAATTAATTAATTAAACTCTTTCATTAACTTAACTAACCTTCATTAATTGTTAGTCACTCCACTAAAGACCGATAGCTACACTCTTCACACTATAGATATATTTCTATGTCCTTTGAATATAACCAATCGACAGTGCGTTGATCCTTCACAAATTTCTCATAAGTACAGTTGGGTCAAATTATCGTTTTATCCCTATAGTTACATCTAACTCCTTAAGTATCATTGATCCCTCTAGTGAATAATTAGTTATAGTCCAACTATGACTGAACCCCTCTCGAGCCAAGAAAGAGTGAGGCGCCTCATCGTTCAAGCCCTAAAAACAGTGCTTATAGGAGTAATTTATCTACTTACCCTACAACAAGGAATGAGTGAATTCTTTCTTGTGTAGTTGTGTTCCTTGTTCCTCAATAAGACGAATCCATAAAATGGTAGGCATATTGAGTCAGCAATTCTGGCCACTCTCACCCATGTAGATCAAAGGACTGCCTTTCTAGGTAGGAGTTTACAACTCAATCAGGATTAAGGTCAAGTCACCTATGGTCATCTTGGTGAAATGTGTGTCTCTTCTAGCAATGACATTATAAAGAGAGACTCAATATTTTGTGGTCTGGTCTTATACAAACTCTTTATATAGAATACTCGTGCTTACATATCTCCACATGAATGATCAGGATCAGATCATTTATAACACTTTGCAATAATTGTAACATTTACAAAGCGGGTCATATTTGCAAGATAAGACACCCAACCTTATCCATATACTACAAACCATTTAGGTTATCACTTAAACATGATCAACTTGTATGTTTCTAATTTGAATACCCACAGTAAAAGCAATCGAATGCATTAGCCTCTAATTTTCATTTTACAGAACAATAATACTTCAGAAGCAACGGAAATGTAGGATAAACAAAACCTAAGCATACTTCTACTGTACAATTAGAGAGGAAGGAATTAAGCAATACATACCCTCAAAGATTTATATCTTCGTGTTTCCTCTCCATAGCACGAACTTGCCCAATCTTCTCTTGATCTCTCAAACCCGGCACCACGAATATAACATCAAGGAAAAAGGGACACCACCACGAGGTCTTCCCCACTGTTCTTATGGATGAGAATCGTGTAGATTTTGTGGGTTTGAATTTAATCTTGGTAAGGGTAAAAGAAGTACTTGAAAGAATACAGAGAGACCAAAAGCCAGAGAGAAGAAGAGAAAGTTGAGAACCACTTTCTCACTCTTCTATTTCACGTGTTTTTGAGAAATTAAGAGGGTTGAGGGAGTTATAACTCTGAAATCAATTTTAAGCCATTTAAAAACATGTTATGATACTAACTGAAAGGAATTTGAATACTTACAGTGGAAGCAATGGAATGCATTGGTCTCTAATTTTCATTTTACAGAACAATAATAATTTAAAGGCGACGGAAACGTAGGATAAATAAAACCTAAGCATCCTTCTACTATGCAATTAGAAAGGAAGAGATTAAGAAATACATACCCTTGAAGATCTATATCTTCGTGTTTCCTCTCCATAGTACGAGCTTGCCCGATCTCCTTTTGATTTCCCAAATCCGGCACCACGAACGTATCATCAAGGAAAAAGGAATACCACCACAAGGTCTTCCCCGTTATTCTCAGGAACGAGAATCGTGCAGAGTTTGTGAGATTGCACTTAATCTTGATAAGAGAGAGGAGAAGAATTTGAGAGAATACAAAGAGACCAAAAACCAAAGAAATGATCATCATCTCTCTCTTCTACGATTTTTTTACATGAACAAGAGAGGTTAAAGGGTTGAGGAAGTTATATCTCCTTCCCCTTTATTTTTATTAATTTGAGAGAATAACTCCCAAAGGGAATTATTAAATTTAAATTCAAATTTTGAATTTAATATATATTAACCACTTTAATATATGTTTCATACACAACATATACTCTATAGTTTATATTATATCACATATAATTTACTATTCTCTCAAATAACCTATGTTATTAATAAAAATCATATTCAGATTAATTTTAACCTATAGTTTATATGAATCACATTCATATAAAAAATATTTGAATCACATTCAAATAATTATCTCTCCCATAAAACTATATAGATTTTTAATATGAATCACATTCACATTAATTTTAATAAATAGTTTCTATATGAATCATATTTACATAATTAATATATTCAAATATTCATTTCTCTCATAAAACTATATAAATTTAATATGAATCATATTTACATTAATTTTTAACATATAATTTTATATGAATTCCATTTATATAATAAATATTTGAATCATATTCAAATGTTATATCTCTCATTAAATTATATATTGTATCACCATACATTATACTTTATAATGTATCAAAATACATTATTTAATTGTATTTTATACAATTAATTCCCTATCAATTTGAACAATTCAAATTAAATCAAAATTAATTTAATTCTCATTAGTCTTTATTGAGCTAATGAAGGGACCTTATGGACCTATAGATTGAAGCTCCAATGATACTTGATTCATTAATTAAACTCTTTATTTAACCTAATCAACATTCATTAACTGCCGATCACTCCACTAAAGATCGTCAGTTGCACTCTTCGCATTATAGATATATTTTTGTGTCCATTGAATATAACCAATTGATAGTGCATTTGAAAGGAAAACCATCAAAGGTTTTTGCAATGAAAAGTGGGGATCGATCCCAATTTTGTTTTTCACAGAATTTATGAAATTACAGAACTAAAAGAAAACAAATTATGCATTAAAATTAAGTTTACAACATGCTTTTCAAAAGGGAAAAAAGGAGAAGAAAGACTTACCTTTGAAGAACAATTCTTCAAGATTTCCCTCGAACATATCATGATCCCTTTATCCAATTGGGGCATCACCACAAATGGAGCCTCTTATATTTTCTAGGATTGAGAATTGGCAGGAGTTGTGGGCTCTGCTTTTGATTTGGAAGAGGGAATAAGAGGATTTTTTAGGGAACCTTTCTTTGTGAAAATTTCCTTCAAAGAGAACCTTTCTCCAGGTTTTCAAGGAGGAAGATGAATGAGCATCAGACACCTCATCCTCTTCCCACATCACGTACTTAGTTGAGATAAATTAGGGGAAGGGGGAGTTATAACTCCCTCCCTCCCTTTAATTAATTAATATTAATTTAATAAAATTAAATTAATAATAATTATACATATAATAACAACCTTATTATATGTTATATTTCATATAACACATAATCTTTAGTTACACATTGTATCATATACAATATAACTTATAGATTTATTTTCTCTCAACCATACATGGCATTTAATATAAATCACACTTACATTAAATTCACTTATATGAATCTCATCCATATAATTTGAATCATATTCAAATTCCTCTCATATTACCTTAAATCATAATGTATCAAATACATTATATTAATTATATCGCATATATAATTAATTTAGTAAACTATATCATATATAATTAATTTTCTCAATTAATTTGAACACTTCAAATTAATCCAAAATTAAGTCTCAATTAAATCCCTGTTGAGCTACAAAGGGGACCTTATGGACCTGTAGATTAAAGCTCCAATGGTACTTGGATAATTAATTAAACTCTTTAATTAAATTACCCAACTTTCATTAATTGTCGGTCATTCCACTAAAGACTGGGAGTTGCACTCTTCGTACTATAGATATATTTCTGTGTCCATTGGATATAACCAATCAACAGTACAATGATCCTTCACAAATTTCTCGTAAGTACAGTTGGGCCAAAATTATCATTTTGCCCCTATAGTTACATCTAACTCGTTAAGTACCATTGATTTCTCTAATGAACAATAAGTCATAGTCCAACTATGACCAAGTCTCTTTCGGGCCAAGAAAGGGTGTGGCCACTATGTTCAAGCCTCGAAATCAGTCCTTAAAAAAGCAATTTATCTACTTACCCCGACATTGGGGAATGAGTGAATTTCATCTTGTGTTGTTATGTTCCCAGCTCCCCAGTCAGACGAATCCCCAAAATGGTAATCTTATTGAGTTGAAATCTGACTCACCCTTACCCATACAAATCAAAGGACCGCCTTCATGAGCAGGAGTTCACAAATCACTCAGGATTCAATTCATATCACCTATGGTCATCCTAGTAAAATGTAAGTATCTATTATTAATGACGTTATATAATGAGACCAATCATTTCGTTGTTCGGTCTTATACAAACTCTTTGTATAGGATACCCCCACTCACATGTCTCCATATAAATGATCAGGATCAAATCATTTGTAGCACTTTACAATACTTGTAACACCTACAAAGCGGGTCGTATCCATAGTGTCACTAGGATAAGGTACCCAGCCTTATCCATCTACTACAAACTGATTAGGTTATTATTTAAACAAGATCCACCTGTATGTCTCTACATACTTGTTTAAATTACATAAAAAAAACCTAGGATCTTTAGTTTATTGGATTTAGTGTATGTTTATAAAATAACAATTATTTTATTAATAACAACTTATTTATACAATGTTTACAAACTACGAGAATACAAGAGATTTAGGACATCAATCCCAATAGCATTGACCCTTCACAAATTGTCCGTAAGTATAATCGGGTCAAATTGTCGTTTTACCGCTATAGTTACATCTAACTCCTTAAGTACCATTGATCCCTCTAATGAACAATTAGTCATAGTCTAACTACGACTGAACCCTTCTCGGGTCAGGAGAGGGTGAGACGCCTCATTGTTAAAGTCATAGAATCAGTCCTTAAGGGGGCAATTTTTCTACTTACCCTTACAATAGGGAATGAGCGAATTCCTTCTTGTGTAGTTGTGTTCTCAGCTCTCCAATCAGATGAATCCCTAAAATGGTAGGCATATTGAGTCAACAAATCTGGCAACTCTCACCAACGTAGATAAAAGGATCCTCTCATAGGCAGAAGTTCACAACTCACTTGGGATTAAGGTCAAATCACCTATGGTCATCCTGGTAAAATGTAAGTCTTTTATAACAATGTTGTTACAAAGAGAGACTCAGCATTTTGTGGTCCGATCTTATACAAACTCTTTGTATTGGATACCCTCGCTCACATATCTCCATATGAACGATCAGGAACAGATCATTTGTAATACTTTACAACAATTGTAACATTTATAAAGCGGGTCGCATCAATAGCATTACTAGGATAAGATACCAAATCTTATCCATATACTACTAACCATTTAGATTGTCATTTAAACATGACCCACCTTTATGTCTCTACATAGATGGTTAAGTTACATTAGATAACCTTGGATTTTAGTTTAATGGATTATTGCACAAGCTACATAAAAACTAATCAACCATTGATTCAACTAACATATAACTGCGAGGCTTTAGGGCATACATCCCAACATCATGAATATGTTGAGTCATTGATCTTAGCCATACACATTGTCGACTAGCCTCATGAATTGTTTTAGTATGATTTGAGGATGTGGCCGTTATGGCCTATTTCACTTATCGCCATGATATAGCAATTCCTCCACATGTAAATAGATAACCTATTTAAGATCAACTTTGTGGGTCTGATAAATATCCAGAATCTGCATAACTAACTAGATCAAAATTTGATTTATTTAAATAAAACAAACTCATATTGATCGTTCCTCAGAGATAACGAAGTATATGCTTAATTTCGTTCCAATGTCTTTTTGTTGGAGAAGAATTATATCTAGTTAAAAATTTACTAAAAATGCAATATCTGGTCTTATATTATTAACAAGATACATAAATGCACTAATTGCACTAAGATATGGTACTTTAGGACCAAGTATTTCTTAATTATTATCTTGAGGTCAAAATATATCTTTCTTTACATCTAGTGAATGGGCTTCCATTAGAATGTTTAATAGATGTGATTTGTCCATATAAAACCTATTCAAAATTCTTCCTTTATAAGTTAACTGCTGAACAAATATTTCATCTACTAAATGTTCAATTTTCAAACCAAGGCAAAATTTTGTATTTTCGAGATCTTTCATCTCAAATTCTTTCTTAAGATATTCTATTGCTTTTGAAAGCTTTTCAGAAGTTCCAATTATATTTAAATAATCAACATATACAGTTATAATAGCAAATCTTGACTATGATTTCTTTGTAAAAATACAGGGACATATTGGATTATTTTGATATTCTTCTTTCAATAAATATTCACTCAAGAGATTGTACCACATTCGTCCTAGTTGTTTCAATCCATATAGTGATCTCTATGACTTTATTGAATACATTCCCAGGAATTTGATTTATATGTTTCAGGTATCTTAAGTTTTTTTGGGATTCTCATATAAATATCATTATCAAGAGATCCATATAAATATGGTGTAACTATATCCATAAGATGCATATTTATACTTGCATACACAGTCAGACTAAATAAACATTTTAGTGTAATTGCATCCATCATCAGAGAATATGTCTCCTCATAATCAATGCTAGGTTTTTGTGAAAAACCTTGTGTAACTAGTCTTGCTTTATATCATGTGACCTCATTATTTTTATTTCTTTTTCTCACAAACACCCATTAGTATCCCACATGTTTGACACCTTTTGGTGATTGAACTACTGGTAAAAAAAAACCTAATATTTTGAAAGTGAGTTTAATTATGTCTTAATTGCTTCTTTCCATTGAAGTCAATTTTTTTTATGTTGACATTCTTCAACTGATTTTTAGTTCAAAATCCTCATTTCAGATATAATATCAAGAGCAATATTATACGCAAAATTGTTGTCAATAACTATATTAGTTCGATTCCATTTTTTCCCTGCCATGACATAGTTTATTGAAATCTTATTATTATCTTTAGATATTTCACCTTCTTGACTAATCGACTATCAGTCATATCTAAAGTTTTTTCATAGATATTTACATCCTTAACCAAGTCTTTTTTACTATTGACTATTTTTCTTTTTTGAGGATTTTTATCTTTTGAACCCAGTGGTCTAATACGCTTTTAGCATGTTACAGACTCATTAGTGACAACTTAATGTGTTGGGATATTAATTTTCGATGGAACATTTGTAGTTGGTATATGTGACTTAGTTACTTTTTTTGCATCTATAAATACATCTGGTAACTGATTTGCTATATTTTGCAAATGAATTATTTTTTTTATCTCCAAGTTCACATTGTTCTGTACAAGAATTTAAATGAAACAATAACGATGCATTCCATGTAATTTCTTTTTTCAACTTATTAATTCCTCCCCCTAACGTTAGAAATTTATCTCATTAAAATGACAATCAACAAATCGTGCAGTAATTATATTACATGTCAAAGGTTCAAGATATATTTGATGGGGAATCATATCCAACATATATTCTTAACCTCCTTTGAGGACCTATTTTAGTATGTTGTGGTGGAGCAATTGGAACATGTATTACACATCCAAAAATTCTCATATGGGAAATATTTGGTTCATGGCCATAAGCTAATTGTAATGATGAGTACTTATGATAAGCTATTGGCTTAATATGTACAAATGATGCAGCATGCAAAATAGCATGACCCCATATAGATGTAGAAAGCTTAGCACTCATAAGCAATGGTCTAACAATTAATTGCAAACATTTTATAAATGATTCTACTAAACTATTTTGTGTATGAACATGAGCTACAGGATGTTTAACACTTATCCCAATTGGTATACAATAATTCTCAAAAGCTTTAGATGTAAATTTACAAGTATTATCAAGACGGATGATCTTAATTGTATAAACAGGAAAATGTGCTCTTAACTTAATTATTTGAGCAAGTAATCTTGCAGATGCAAGATTTCGACTTGATAATAAGCACATGTGTGACCATCTACTGGATGCATTTATTAATATCATAAAATATCTAAATGGTCCACTTGGTGGGTTAATAGATCCACGTATATCACCATGAATTCGTTCTTAAAATGTAGATGATTCAGCCCCCACTTTAGCTGGGGACGATCTAATTCTTCATTGGGAAATACTAGAACGTTTTCTTTTTTCTTTTATCATGAATTGCCAATTTACCATTTGAGGGGGAGGGGGGGGGGGATTGTTGGAATAAATGATAGTGACTTTTCATGTAGAGTTGCATAGTTTCATAAATGAATATGTCCTTTTGAAAATAACCAACTTATAAAAGAGACATGACTATTCAAACGACCACGAATAATCTATAAATATGTCTCTTCTTCAAATTCTTTTTAAGAATTTTTTCATAATCACTTTTCTCTCATGAAACTTTCTCTGTTTTCAAGTTTTTGAAGTTCAGTTTATTTCCACAAAATATAGTTCGTTGGATCTCGTGGACGAGGTGTTGCTTGCTTCCATAAGAAAGGTAATTTGTTCTATATGTCATGTGAGACAATTACTCAAGAAACTCAGACATTAGTAAGTAAAATTGTCATAAGGAGACAACGTGAATTCGTTGGACTCATATTCTTTCACATTTACAAGGTTATGTATTTTCTCATATTTTTGGTGAAATTATTCATATAATATGTTTCATTATTCTAAAAACAACGTATACAAAGAAATGCAATAAAAGAAATGATTGTGTAGACGTGTACCACCACGAGTTTGAAGTTAGCCACATAGGTGGAAG
The DNA here is from genome assembly GCF_027475165.1 of Benincasa hispida. Classification (NCBI taxonomy): domain Eukaryota; kingdom Viridiplantae; phylum Streptophyta; class Magnoliopsida; order Cucurbitales; family Cucurbitaceae; genus Benincasa; species Benincasa hispida. The sequence continues at coordinate 28,365,525 of NC_143481.1, read as the reverse complement.
AAATAATGTAGGTGATGTAAAAGGAAGAAAAGTCGTGTATGTGTACGTGTACCTTGTTCACGAGTCTTATACCCTAAATCTGTCCACAAATTTTTTTTAGAAAAAAAAAAAAAAAAAAAAAAAATTCTAGATTCAAGGTCTAATTTCTATTTAATTTTTAGGTTTCAAAATCTTACACATATAGTCCTTAAATTTTGAATTTGATTCCAATTTAATTTCTAGGTTCCAAAATGTTGCAATTTTACCATTCACAATTGAGTTTTGTCTGAATTTAGTACCTAGATTTCAAGACTTTATATTTTTAATCTCAAATTTTCATGAAATATTCACTTTCAAACATTGACATCAATGTCTATTAATTAATTTAAAATAATTATGAAATAAAATTTTTAAACTTTATTTTAAAAGTGATGAAAAACAAAGAAACTTAATTAACTATAATTCATCTAACTATTTTAAATTTACTAACATACATTAATATTGAAGACGAAAATGAATATTTAGTGAAAATTTAAGGTTGAAAATGTGAATCTTGATGTCTAGGGATTAAATAAACAAAAATCAAATTTCAAAGGTAAAATTGTAATATTTTGAAATCTAAAAACTAAATTAAAATCGAATTTAAAATTAAAGGACTAAATATATAACATTTTGAAACCTAACGATGAAATAAAAACCAGACTTCAAATCTAGACATCAAAAAGTATGTTAGCTGACTTTTATAATTTTTCTCTCTACCCCCAAATCATAATTTTGTTTTTTTACCTTATTAAATTTTATTTGTTTATTTCCCCCGAACTATCCTCTATTTGTCATTTATTTGTAAAACTACATGAACTTTACCAAAATAAAAACTCCAAATTCACATTGAAACTGAGGTGTCCCATAGGGACAGATGTTTAATGCTACCGGAATTCACAAGGCCGCTCTCATGGCTTCCAAACCCAAAGCCCAGCTACTCCATACAAGTATTTCTCTCTCTCTTTCTCTCTGAGAATTAGGGTTTATAGCAATTGAATTTTGCAATTCGATTTTACTATATTCTTCTGTTTTGTTGTTACAATTTCAAATTGTGGGCAGTTGCAGGGACAGCAGTGCAGAGCTCAGCCAAAAGGGCGAGGACATTATCCACTCAATCCTCCATGAAAGACGCTTTCGCTAAATATGCTGACTACCTTAATAACCTTGTGAGTTCATCATTTTCCTTATAACTCTTGTGTAAGGAGGCACCAATGAATCGAATGCTATCGTTGTTACTTCATTTCTCTTTAGCTCCGACGATTTCGCGTTGGGCCAAAGGCTATTGGAGACTGTTGAAGGAAACCAATTTGGAAAGTTAGTGTTTGTTGTTGTTGTTGCTGTTGTTATCGTTGTGGGTTGCTTTAGTTTGTTTCCTTTGTCACATTACTAGCTTATTGGCTTGAATTGCTGCCGATGAAATGCAATGTAGTTGGTTAAGTTAAGCCCATGTTTCTTATTTCTTGCTTGTTACTATGAAGTATGAACTCAATAGTTGGCCATCCAGCATCAAGAGATCTTCAGGCTAGTTAGTTTTAGGGTTTTTTGGGTAGACTAGTTTGCTATAATGCATGAGTTTGCATCAATTTGAACCCTTTTTTTTATTCTACTTTTTTGGTTGGCCAAATCTGCAGAATGACAAGCGAGAAAGAGTGGTGAAAGCAAGCCGTGATATTACAATGAACAGCAAAAAGGTCATTTTTCAAGTACACAGGTGGGATCTTGCCACTCTGTTAATATCTACTTGTTCTTGTTCTTAATATCTTTTGTTTTACTTTGTTTTGTATATTATTGTTTTGGTTTCGTCTATTTTCAACCATTGGTAGTCTTGAACTGTTGAGCACATCTATCTATACAGTTTTTCACTTATATCCATTTTGGATTTTCATGGTCTAGTTGTTGATAAGAACTCATGATGAATATAATTATATGTATGTAGAATGTGGCTTAGTGGTATGATTTTTAAAACAGAATCAGTAAACAGAACAAAGACGAAGTTCTGGAAAAGGCAGAAAAGGACTTGGGGTATGTGACAACTCGGCATGTGTCTCGGCTTGTAAAAGAACTACAGGGAACCGATTTCTGGAAGCTAAGGCGAGCATACTCACCAGGGGTAACCTTTCTTTCTTTTACCTTTTTAAGCCAAAAATTAAATGATGAGCTGATTTGCTTAGCTTTGGCTCCTGCAGGTGCAAGAGTATGTTGAAGCTGCAACGTTATGTAAATTCTGCAAAACAGGAACCCTTTTGAGTCTTGATGAGATAAATGCTACATTATTACCCCTCAGTGATCCATCACTTGAACCTTTACAAATTAACAATCTCGACTACCTCTTGGGGGTTAGTAAAGTTTTGTTTCTTATCATGGCATTATTTTGTTCAAAATGATTAGGACCAAAATACATTTTGTACTAAGAGATCCACACCATGCTCTGTGATATGTACTTATCGGTCAGTTAAGAATCTCTAAAATCCATCTAATCGTTACTACTATTGGAAAGTGATAAACAAGTGAGTTCACGAATTTTGTTAGTACATGTTAAACCCCTGTTCTAGACTAAGAGAAAATTCATGTTCCATACAGCTTTCAGATTTGACTGGAGAACTGATGCGGTTGGCAATTGGTCGAATATCAGACGGTGAACTTGAGTATGCTGAGATGATATGCCGATTTGTTCGTGACATTTACCGTGAGCTCACTCTTTTAGTACCACATATGGATGATACTTCAGATATGAAAATGAAGATGGATACCATGCTTCAAAGTCTGATGAAGATAGAAAATGGTATTTTCTCAAAATGTTCATCTGTAAGCATGACCTACTTCATTTGTGCATTGGAAGTCAGAAACCCATTGATCAGGTCAAGCATGTTTTTAACTAGTAGTCGTAGGAACTTGTGAATAGCCAGTTTGATACTGTATAAACAAAGAATGCGAACGATTATAGATATGAGCAGTACGCGTGTTATTGCCCATGTGTTGAGGGGCACTGGGCTGAAAAACCATTAATCCACTAAAGACAATAGTAAAGTTTGGTGGAATGGAAATAGTCTTCATTGGTTTACTTGAGATGGATTTTTAGAGAGGAATTGATTGTTTTGAGGTTTTCAACTTTCTATACTCTTAATAGAATCAATTTAACTTTTCCAGGATATTTAATGTATATTTCATGTGGTTATCAAGAGTTTAATTCTTTGGAGACTCCAAACTTAAATTCCTTTACATACATGATGATGGTGTAGATGGATCAATTAGCAGAACATATTTCATCAGATGTGTCCTTTTGCTTCAGTTGCCAATATCTTAACTTGTGTTTACTTTTGCAGCTTGCTTCAGTGTTCATGTTCGAGGATCAGAATACATGCCACTACTTGGGTCAGACGATCCAGGTTCATTCTTGTCAGGGGTTCCCGATATCGAGCTCTAAAGTCATTTTTTCACTTTTGCCAAGTCATTTATTTTGCTGTTATTGGAAATGAAAACACTTAGAAGGTAGGACCGACATTCTATCATCCTTGCCTGAAAAGAGAGAGAAAAACTTCAGGAGGAGAAACCTTAGAACTTGGGAAATTTTGTTAAGTTAGGGGCAAGAAGCATCTTGGATGTTTGGCCATAATGCTAAGTTGTGATCCTGAATTAAGATCTTTATATATATTGATTTGATTGTTTTTCATATTTTTAAATGAAATTTCAATGTAGGCATAGAAATCTTTACAATAAATTTGGGCCAAAGGTAGGGTTTGTAGGCCAATCAGCCGGTGGGGAGACCAGAACGTGAGAAAGCAAGGAGGTGATGGTCGCAGGAAACATGTTCCTCTTGTCCCTTCAAACTTTTTTTTTTCTTTTTTCTATATGTGAAAATATCTTTTAAAAAAAAATGAGACAGGAAGTGGGGACTGATTATGTTACAAAAGGCAACTATCTAGTTCTAGCTCAACTCAAGCATAAGTCAAATGGTTGGCATATGTATGGTTAACCTCTAACCTCGTAGTTGTACATATGTACCTTAACCAATTGAGCTATGTTTAAAATAACGTTTAGATTTTAGAGTTTTATTGTCAAAAAATAATATGACATACAATTTTCAAAGATTTTTTTTTTCTTCATTAAGAGAATAACCTACAATATAGGTTGTATCAAATTGAAATTTTAAGCTAAAATTTGTATCAATTTAAACCATGAATTTAATAAGTGAATCAATTTGGGCTTTCTATTATAATTTTGTTTTAAAATTGTTAATGCACAATGTTTACACGTGTATTACGTCTTATTTATAAAAAATGAGAGAATCAAGTATAGTAGTGGTTTTTCATTTAATTTGAGCCGTTTTTCATTTGCTCATCTTTCATCTACTTTTCATTCATTATTTAGAAAGAATCAATTGATTATTCTTCTAGTACCTTTGTAAGACTTTTGGAGAAGATTCATTTTATATAGGTGATTTTGAGTTGAATAAAATGAAATCAAGGGGAAAATAACTAAAAACCACAAAAAAAAATAGTAATGATATTTGTCTAATTATTTCTCATGTGATTTCTGTTTCACAATCTTCATTTAATTCTTGAACATGAACATGACTCAATGGTTGAGATACCACTTCACTCGATAACTTTCAGCATGAAGTTGGTTATTTCTATTAGTGGGAGGTCTTTTGAGTGAGATCAAAACTAAAAGTCATGAATTATTATACTTCAAATTAAAAATATCATGTCATTGTAGAAATGCTCTTGCCACTATAGTAAATATCACAAATGACTAGAAGTTTAAAACTAGTTTCATAATTATTTGGGCAAGTATCAATCTATGTCTAAACTTTAGGAGTTGTATCAATTAAAACCATAAACTAATAATGGTATCAATTTAAACCTAAAATTCCATAATGGTATCAATTTACATCCTTTAGATTACGTTTGAACAATACCATGTGAAACTTATAATTTAAGTCAAATATATATAGACTTCTTCTTCAAACATCAATTTAACAAAATAGATTATTAGAATAAATTCATTCACGATTTGAAGAAAACAAAATTATCTAGCAATCTCAATTAATTCATTTATGAATATTATATCAGTTGAACTACGCTCTATTGATACAAACCTTAATTTATGGTTTAATACAACCCTTAAAAAAAAAGGTATAAATTGATATATTTTCTAATTATTTTTTATTTATAAAATTTTAATTGATATTTTTGTGCTTGCCCGAAGATCCAGTCAGAAATGGACACGTCTGCATGGCGTTCCTCAAAACGGGGGATGAGAACGTGCGTATGGGAACTCGAAACCCTTCACAATATTCACGCAAATTATGGACCATAATAATAATAATAATTCATTTTAAAAGTTAATTGGGCCAATGGTCCCTTTTTTATTTTGTGACATGGACGGATAATGTGACATTATAGAATAGGTAAAATATTGTAGTTTTTTAAAATATTTGTGAAAATGTGACTAAATTCTCTTTTAAAAAAAAAAAGAAAGAAAGAAAATTCTCTTTTGGTCTTAAGAATTTCATTAAATTTCCCTTGTTATTTAATTTTCAAAACTAACATTTCTTAATGAAAATTTTTTGGTGCATTCTTGATTGCACTTGTTTGTGTCTCACACTAATAAAATTGGTCATGTGGTAGTGTTTTATTTATGAAAAAAATTATGTTATTTCTATTTTTTTTAACTAAATAAGAAAAACGGGATGCATATGATTCAATGTAATTTTAATCATCAATTAGATTTGTATTTAATTTTTATATTGAAAATTTAAAAGTTCTATTGTTCAAGTTTTGAATTTTACTTTTAATTGGTCAATGAGAATAGAAAAAATAGAAAACATAAATAAATTTAAAAAACACTAAAAAAAAGGAATACAAATACATATTGGTCCTAAATTTGAGAATTAAAAACTTTTTTTAAAATGTGAAGTGATACATATTAATTATCACTTAGTTAGTTCACAACTCATTTTTCAAAACTCACATTAAATGCATCTTTTATAAACTTAGATGTTAAAGTGTCTCGTAAAAACTTAGAGAAAAATATAAGGTAATTTTCCCTTAAAAATCTCCTAAAAAATCCCTTAAAATAAATACATATGAATAGAGTCTACTCATTATACATTAACTATCCAGTTATTTCCTTAGGTTAAGGGGTAAGGTTGACTCTCCATTTAGTATCATTTAGAAACTAATTTCAAACATTGTAGACTAATTTGAAATTAAATTCAAATATCATAGACCTTATAATGTCACATTTGAAATTTCAAATATCAAATAGAAACTAAATATAATTTTAGTTAAATTATAAGTTTAGTTCCTAAAAATTTGTGTCTTTTTATTTTTAAACTTTCAAAAGTGTCTAATAGATCACTAAGGTTCTGTATGGTAATCATTTGATTTTGAGTTTTTTGTTTTTTAAAAGTTAACCCTATAAGTGCCCATTCTATCTCTAGATTTATAACTTTGTTGTCTATTTTTTTTTCCAATGTTTCCAAAAATTAATCAAATTTTGAAAATTAAAAAAGTAGTTTTTAAAAACTTTTTTTTTTTTGTTTTGAAATTTGGCTAAGAATATAACTCTTCTACTTAAGAAAAATACAAATCATTGTATGAAATTGAAAGAAAACGAGCTTAATTTTCAAAAAACAAAAAGTAAAAACGAAATGACTATAGGACTGTTTTGATTAACTTGAGAAAAAGATGTTTTTTCAAGAAATTCATTTTTATTTAAACACTTTTGAAAAAAAAAAAAACTTATGAAAATACAGTTGAAAAGTTGTTTTTAAATAGTTACCAAACACTCTAATTTCTTCCAAAATAATTTGTTTTAAAATTAAATGTTTGAAAATATATTCCAAACATAATCTATATCGAATGTGACCTAAACTTTCAATTTTGTGTCTAATAGATTCACGAATTTTTTTTAGAAAAATAAATTTTTTAAAGACTTTATAATTTTAACTGTTTGATGACTAAGACACAAACTACCAAATTTAGATATTAAAAAAATTGTAATTTAGCCTACAAATTTTTTAAAAAAACGACCAAAACCTAAAATTTGACAACAAAAGAATGTACTTTACCTTAGATAACGACCCTTCCCAACTGCCAAGAGACCAATTTTTAAAATAATACTAATAATAAAATAAAATAAAATTTTCAAAAGGGCCTCTCCCCAGTCCCTGCGACGTCGTTTTCATCCGGTGGCGCCGCCCCTAAGGTCACGTGCGCTAACTGCAGGTCCCACGTGGGAACGTGATAATCGAAACCCTTTGATTTCCGGACAAATCCTTTGACCGTAGAAAATTACGTTGGGCCCCACTTAAAACGTAGGGTCTATAGATAAGACGTAGACTTGCGTCCACTAATTACGATTAGTTCTTAATTTAATTACTTATTTAGAAAACAAAAGGGTACTTCAATAAAGTAGGAATAAGGTTTAAAATGATGTCTCAATTTAATAAAAATGATGATGAAAATATCAATAAAATATTGTTGGATATTTAAAAAAGTTATATAAAAAAAATAGAAATTGATAGTTAATATTTTATGTTTTTTTTATCCAAATCGAAATATTTATTATTTATAGGATACCCCTAAATTTTGAAGTTGTATCCATTTAACCAACTTTTCAAATTGTATCAATTTATACCCAAACTAGTAATTGCATCCATTTAAACCATGAACTTTCTCGAGTATATCAACTCAAAACTTGAACTTTCATAAGCATGTGAATTTTCTCATTCCTTTAGATTTAGTTTGAAAAATATCATGCAACCACATTTAATTTTTTCAATTAAACTTGTGAATTATTATAAATGGATCAATTTAGAACATCTATTAGGATTATATTTGAAAGTCGTCAATGCATAAATTCTCATACATATATAGACTTCTACAAATGTCGATTTAACAAAATCATGATCATAATTTAAATAGATAATTTTTCAAATAAATCTCAAAAGAGAGTTTAAATTGGTTCGCTTATGTAAATTTAGAAGTTTAATTGATAAAACTACAAGGCTCACACGATGTTTGTCCAAATAAAACATGATGAAATGTTCAAATTGATACACTTATGAAAGTTCGAGATTTCAATTAATATAATTATTAGTTTGAGATTTAAGTTGATACATTCCTAAAGTTTAGGAATATGAATTGATTTTTGTCCTTTATTTATGACAAATATATTATATTTATATTACACATCTTTTTTGTCTTATTTTTTATGTTTTATCGATTTTTTCGATACAGTGACAATGTCAATACACTCTTCGTTTCGATTTTAAATCCATAAGAATATGAAAATATTAATAAAATATTGATATGTTGATGAAAATTTAATATATATATATATATATATATATATATTTATATATATATAAAAGAGAGAATAAGATTTTTATAAGATTTTTCTTTGGAAAAAAAAGTAAAGTACAAAATTAATTAGAACGAAGTTGTTATATACACGTATGTCAATTTTAAGAGGGGAAGATAATTTAATGTAATTTTTTTAAAAATTTATATATATATTTATTTTTATTATAATTTTGTAGTTTTGAGCACGCCTTTGTAGTGTTGAATTGCTTTTTTAGGACATGGACAATTCAACTTTACCCTTTAGGTCTCTTAATTAGATAAAAATATAATTTTGAAAGGAAATAATAATAATAATAAATAATAAAAGAACAAAATTTTGGATTATATCTAACTTCACAACCGATATTGAGTAATAAGGTGAACATTAATTGAATAAAATAATAAAGTAATTAGCAATACGACAAATTATTTCGAACACTTTTTAAAACTGTTTAAATGAATATATATATCTTTTTCAAATAATCCAAACATGCTTCAAGTCTAAATGTTTTTCAAACGTTTATTTATTTTTTTTTCATTCGATTACTAATCTTTAAGTTCAACATTTAATTTTAATTATTTTAATTGTATAGTTATATTTAATTGGGATAGTAGAAAACAAAAATGAGTATTTTTTAGAAAGAGCAAAAATGAGTATTTAATAATTGAGAAAGTGAACCAAACGAATTATTAAAAGAGATTAAAGTAAATCATCACTTTGTCTAAGTTTAAATCTTATGTTTGTTTGTGTATTTTTCATATTTATTTCGTACATTTATTATACTATCAAACAACTTGCTATATTGCTGAGTCAAATATAGTTCAATTGACATATAAGTATGCTATAAATCACGAAGTCTGTGATTCGAATATCTCGTATCTCTAATTATACTAAAAAGATCTTACTTTATTAATAAAAACGTCAATTTGTTTAAAAAATAATCTATATTGGAGTTGAATTATACATGTTCACTCCCCCACATAAAATAGATAGAATAAGTGTATATATATAATTTCAATCATAGCAGGAGCGACGGTCGAATCATCAATTTTTAGAAAATTGTAATTATTAGCTTATCGAATATGAATCTACTCTTGAACTTGACAAAGTGCATTAATTTGTTGCCTACGATTTTAAAATTCTCGAACTGCAGTAAAACTTGGATAAATTTTACATGATATATATTATTTAAGTTAATATTGCAATATTTCACCTAATAAAATTTTTTTATTTAAAACATGTTAAAGAAGAACCAATGGTTATGTACGTTTTAAAGAATTATAGAACATATGTCTCCTAGAAAATTAACGAGACTTTAGTGGAAAGCAATCAGAGGTATTTTTACTTTTCTATAGAAGCTATTTTAATCGAAATTAAGTTTTAAAAGATGTTTACCTTCACTTTTATTAAAAGCGGTGTGTAAGAAAAATAAATTATAGCATTTATTTAACTATCTAAAATCCAATTGAAAGTTAATGTTGGAATCAAAATTTAGCAATTTTTAAGTTAAATATTGATTTTTCTCTAGGAAAATAAAAAGGTTAAAAAAAAAACCCCACTTTTGGTCTCTAAATTTTTATAAATTAAAAAAAAAAAAAAAAAAACTTCTTTGAACTTTTATAGAAGCAAAATACTAAAAAGCACTTTTAGTCTCAAAATTTTTAGGCCCTATTTATTTCACGAACATTCCCGTGGGACTTCAGACAACTTTTCATATCCCAGTTTATTTCATATAATTCCACTTTTTAAAATCTAGAAATATCTAGGAAATTTTAAAACCCACTTGACATTAGTTTTTTAATACCTGCAAAAGTGTGAGATTTTTATATTTAGGAGATGAACAGTAAAAATATAGTTTAATTAATTAATAAATTGATATCAAGTATTCATTAATATTAATTGTATTAAATATTAAATATAAATATATTATTTAGACTTAATAAATTTCAACTAATATATTTACCATTAATATTTTATGTTCTCTTAACTATTTATATAAATTATTATCGTTAATTATCAATATTCTAATTATTTATTAATTAATTTAATTATGGCTAGTAATTAGTTTAATTATGTTAAATTAAAAAATATTTATTTATTATTTATTCAATTAATTAAATAATTAATTAACATAACAATAAATTAATAAATGTTAAGTTTAATTGATCTATTGCATTAATTAAATAGTAATTTACTTTTAGTTTCTATATACAAATTATTAAATTGAATACGACTATTTAACTTTCAGACATTGATTATCATGCACATCTAAATATAGATATTATTTTTCTTAGGCATCAAAATCCAGACATTCAAATTTTAGATATTTAATATCTATATCCATGAAACAATATCTGCAATCCAAACAACCTTTATAGAAGTAATAATATACTTTTAAACTTATAATAGTTTAGTTCCTAAAATTTATCAAGTACTGACTGAGTCCCTATACTTTGAAATTTGTATTAATTTTGGTCTCTATGGTGAAAAAAAAACTCTTCAATTTATTATGTAATACCTTAGTCTTTATTTGTTAAAAAAAATTCCAACCTTTATAGTCTAAAAAAGGAAGAAGATTTTCAATCAATTTATTGATCACATTTATAAGAAAATTCATTAATTTTTAATAATATTTTTCACAATAAAAACTAAATCGTTACAAATAGTAAAATATACCGACTAAATTGTTATTTATTAAAATTCAAGTAGTAAAATGTTATAATTTTGAAAGAATATAAACTAAATCTTTAAAAAATTTCCTCAAAAAGAAAAAAAAAACTTTAAAGTTTAAGAACAATTTTTTTTTGATTTAATACTATTTTAGTCATGGTACTTTTGATTTCATCCGTTTTATTTTTGTATATATAATTTCAAACTGAGTTCATTTTAGTTTCGATATTCTCAAAATCCAAAAAAATTATTTTGGTCATAATTTTGGTTCTTAGACTTTAATAGAAAACAATATTTTGGTCTCTTCAATATGAAAAACAAAGAGACGAAAATGATCAATTTTTTACAAGAGATAAATTAATATTAAAAGCACAATGATCAAATTAAATATATTGAAAGTAGCAAAAGGAAGCAAATCTAAAACTACGTAGAACAAAACAGTATTTGAATCAAATGGTTTTTTTTAAAAGTAAAAATAATTTCCTTTATTCTCTTATTATTTTTCTGAGTTCACAAAGTTACAGTTTCCTTTGATTGATAAATCGGCAAATCTGAACATGAACAGAGGAGTTTCAGATTGCCATACCATCATCGAACGTCTTGTCTTTTCAAATGCTTAGAAACCGTACACCCAAAAAAGCAATCCGATTCTCCATTACAAAGCCCGAAGAAGATCCACTATTATCATCAATAAAAAACAATGTTCATCAAGAAACGGAGATCAAAACCAGCAAATTCTGCCGATTCTGAAGAGAAAAAAAAAAAAAAAAAAAGCGCGGCAGACCAATTTTTGATTATCTTTCTTTCTGTAAGTAAAGTTCATAATAACTTATATGCACAAGCATCTCTGAATGTTCCACTCGGCTACGCCACTAATAGGCCTGAAATTGAACTGCAGCACCTACGTATGCAGAAGGACAGAGACAGAGAGAGAGTGTGTGTGCGCCCTAAATCGCACAAACAGGCATTGTAGAAATTTTGGGGGGTTGGGGGGGGACGATGAAGGATCATTGATCATGTGACAGCACCACGAGGCCGGCCGGCAGTCGCCTTAAGACACGCGTGTATGCGCGCGCACCAAG